>NW_015151060.1:124603-160546 GCF_000732505.1 Cyprinodon variegatus | reverse complement strand
CTGTATTGCTGGATTGAACATGCCCTTTGAAACAACGACACAAAATTCACTCCATATTAGATCAGGTAGAGATTTAGAAGTTGTCTTTAAAACATTTTTTTTTTTTTTTTTTTTTTTTTTTTTTTTTTTTTTTTTTTTTTTTTTTTTTATTACCAAATTTCCAAACTTGACCATAAATCTAAATGTTAGTGAGTGAAGCCATTAGACTGAGTGGATGCTGTACATGCCGGCCCTCACTCTGGTGATTTCATGGCTCTTATACAAACACAAAGACTCCATTATGGCTCCACTTGCTGAAATAAACTCATTTCCTCACCTCCTTTTCTCTCTATGTTCTTCCTCGCCCATCTCTTCTCACTCTTCCTCCTCCCACACACAGTCACTTTCAGCCACATCTACAGGATCGAACGTGAAGCCACATTTTCCATCTCATTACCTCACTCTGGTTTAAAGAGTTACGAAACTAAAGGGGGGGCTGAGATAAAGGCATGGTGTGCAGAGTGGGTCATAATTAACCCAGTAATTAGGTCTCGTCCCCGGCAACCCCCGCTCCCACCTTCTCATCCTTTTGAAGTCCTTTCCTCCAGACTACCCAGGGTGCATTAGGAGGCATCCAGAGGAGCGGGGGATGCTGGGAATGTGGGTCAGAACGTATCTTAATATCTTGAGATGTTGCTCTTAATGAAAAGAGGAGAAAAAAACGTGTCTGTGTTGAACGGGGGGGGGTGGCAAATTGATTCTGGTCCTTTTTTATGCTGAAATCTTCTCTCCAGTTTGGACACACACACACACATCACATGAGTTCTTTTGTTTTGGTTTGATGCAGAGATAAAACCCGGCTCTGTTACACTTCTGGGTTTGGGGGACAAAGAGCGCTTATCTCATTGTCTGTTTGCTCGAGGGGGGAAAGAATTTGATTGTACGGGTTTTTTTGGAGGCAGTCATTCCACAAGCTGCACTTTCAGCCTTGTTGAACAGCTGCTCTTTTCCTGCATTGGAATGATTTTTGTCACTTTTAGCATGTGGCATCATGGGATGCAGGCGCCGATGGAACCAGCAGGGACAGCGGGATACATTTCCTCTCGGGAAGGTTTCTGCAAACTTGCTTTTGACAAGGAAAAGGATCTAGACTAAATATTGAAAGGAAAAAACTTCCTTCAATAGGCTAGTTAGTAATTGGCTATTTTGATCATCTAGTTGCAAAATGAATTGTTGTGAAAACAAATTCTACACTATTAATCTTTTAAGGAAACTCCAAGGCTTATTTCGGAGCAACTCATGGTTTCAACATCCTTTTCTGCGTCTTTTAGATTACATCATCTGGAGGCATTTGCACACTCATTGGCTGTCCTAAAACATTAAAATGAACTAAGTTGCTTCAATTGAGGAAACCCCAAATTTAAACTTTATGATGTTTATTCAATTTGGGGAAGCAAAAAATAAACAAAAACTGATGTTTGTCACAAAGTCCCCTATCCCCAAACAAAGCCATGTATTCTAAATAAAGCAAATTTTTTTTTTTTTTTTTTTACTTAAGCTTTTGAGCTGATGGTGGCTTCAAATATCCCAGTATATACCTTAAATATCAGGAGGTTAGATATAAAAATATTTTTTTGTCTTTCCCTCAACACAGAATCCAGCTAACACACAGCTGCTGTGTTGATGCGAGCTTGTGACACTGATTCATGGAGAGGTTTTTTTCTATGTTCTGCCATGAATGACAAATTGTTGCAGGGATGTGTGTGTATGTGTTTTGACACACAGATTGTGTCTGTTTTTGCACTAAAAGAGCCAATAACTGAGAGAACCTAACAGAGATAGACAGAGCCACATAGAGGGGGCGGCCAGTTTTCTATCGGGATCAGGCGGGTGGGAAGGGGTGTTTTTCCCCCTTTTTCTATGCTTGCTTTCTCTTTCCTTCAACAAACATGCAAGGCATACCCGTTCAACAACACACACTTGCTAAAACTTGGGTCGACACAATGAGCAGGGACTGGCTTCAAGCAGTTGAACAAGGTGCTTCCTGTGACCCGGACGGCTGCTGCTACACACACACACTGATTTGTTGTTACTCCCTCCCTCCCCGATCAGATCTGGTTAATTTCTCCCTCCCTTCCCATGAGGACGTGTGTGTAGGTGAAAAACGGCTATGTTGCCGACTGCGATACACATCACTTATTCATGCTGTGCTCATGCTTAATTCATGCTCTGTTCAGGCATCTGCAAAGTGAATGAATACTGTATTAAAAGCAGCGCTATGTTATTCATGAGCGGAGATATTTTGGACTCCGATGGTAGATGTCTGCAAATGTTGAACTTCTTCTCTGGTTTAAGAGAACCAGGAAAGCTGACGGTGTTTTTCTGTGTGTCCCGCAGACTGTGAACTGCTTTGCTATGGAGAAGATGAAGAGGATAAAGAAGCGCCTGTCGTTGACCCTCCGGCCCAGTCTGACCATCGACGAATCTCTCTCAGAACTGGCTGAGCAGATGACCATGGAGGACGGAGGGACCAAGGATAATGGTAGGAGGGGTTTAACTGAACTATCATCCATCACTAAAATCTCTGCTTGGGTTTGCATAAGGAACACTTTATAGGCATTTTATTAACATCTTTTACCAGTTGGAAGTTTATGAGGGATTGGCCTCTATTATCTAGATGACCGTCCAAAAATATTCATATTCCTGAGAGGTGTGCTTGGTGGTTTGTTGGCTAATCTTTAGCATAGTTCTCTTTAATGGAAGCTGTTTTTAAATCACAGATGCTTTGCTAAAGTTTCTCTTCCTTCAGTCCCTTTTTAGTGCATATTCATACACTGCAAAAACGATCTAGAAATCGATCAAAATGTCTTAAATTAACTATTTACCCTCAATTTGAGTAGGTAAATAAGATGATTTGCCAATGGAATGAGGATTTTTTTTCTCTTAAAATAAGGTGATTAGACAATAAACACTTGAAAAAAGACAATGAAATAGTTGTATTCTTATTTTTTAATGTAAATTGTCTTGCTCCATTTGCAAAGTGTCTCACTTATCTCCTCAATAAAAAAAATGCACTTATGTTAGGGAAAAAAATGTAGATTTCGATTCTTTCCAGTGTAGTTATGATTTTTGCTCAAATAAACAGAAATCATCAGTATAAACCAGTGTTTAGAAAAACGACTACAGCCAAAAAGGGATTGAGTGCTTTTGTGTTGTAAATGGAAATTTGAGAAGAATCTAATAGGGATACACCGGTCAGGAACAACAATCACAAAAATCAGTATCTGCCGATCACAGCATCAAATCAATGAATTCTTCAACTGCTGTTTCATTTACTGTACGTTTATATTGTATTGTTAGCTAAGGATGAGGTGTGGGATGCTCTTAAGAGGTTTATAAGTTGCTTTTAAAAGGAAACTTTAAGAGCAATTTTTTTTAGCCCTGGAAAAACCGTTTCGTGGTCCTACCTCCAGCAGAGACACCAACTGGTGGACTTATCCGATCTCCACAGTTAGCCTAACTAGCCTCTGTCAGCTGTAGCCTTCCCCTGCCCTGCTTTAACAAGAACAGACCAGAATATCTATAACATTTATTTTTGCCTCATTACAATTAGATCTTTTTTGTTTCTTTCTTGTCAAACTCAAATAACAAATCTTTCTTAATTATTAAAAGTCGTGACCCCGATGGTTACTGATGTATTTTATGTATGTTAAGTACAGAACCTATATTGGTTGGTGGATGGTTCTGTTCTTTAGCTGGTTGTTTTTCAGATTTTTCATTCAAATTAAACAAAAATTCACTACATATAAAAGATTGTAACAAATTTTGGAATCTCACTTTTTTCCCCCCAATTTTGTTCTGTTCAGTCATCAGCAGATCGCATGCTGGGGAAATAAAACCCTATTAGATCTCCATAGATGTCCAATCACACTGTTGCTCACATCCTCAAATGTTTAAACCTGTAAAAATCGCTGGAATAAATAAGTAAAACTTTACATGAACAGCAGATTTTAAATGTCTTCAGGAAAGTGTTTCCCTCCCTCTGCGTCTGTCAGCAGCAGACCTTTAAAAACTCTCCACTCAGCTGACTTGATGGCACTCTGGGGGGGTTGTGAGTATGAAGCAGTGATGGTAATGAATTAAGAAGGATAGCTTTGTAAGAGAGTGAGCTGCAGCTGCTTCCCCTGAATCAAGTTATGTAACAGAACAGAGCTACAGTGCTTCTTCAACACACCGTCTTGCATCTCAGGGGATGCTGACTTCCATTAGTTTGTCCCCGATTTACCTGAACTGTAACCTGATCCAAACCCTGACCTCTTCCTCACAAAAATATGTTTTATTATTTTACTTCTTTGCTCTCTACCTCAGGTAAAGTGACAGAATAAAAGACTGAAGACATTAGTAATTTCTGCCCACTCACAAACAAAAAAAAAGAAGCAAATCTGTAGGAAACAGGAACCAACTGTTCAGACTTATTCAGTCTCTGCTGTTATATAACGTCTTGCTTTGGTACAGCCGTGGAGCTGTGCAGATCCACTGACGCTTAAGTCGTCTGCTGGCGCTTTTGTCCGACAGCTTTCACGATAAATGGACCCTCATCTATCTTCCTCAGCGTTTTCACAGCGGAGTGACTCACTAATAACAGAGTTGGGAGCCGAGCTCCAGCGGCTGAATCTACATGAATTAGAGCCACTTAGCAGGTGTGGGGGTCAAACGGTGGAAATCAACATGTCTTTGAGCTGCGTCAGTGAAAACGGTAAATAACTTGATTTAAGCCAAGAGCAGAAGCTCCATGTTTGCTGTGACTCAGACAGCACTGATTTAAGCGTCTCAAAGGCACTTTAAAAAATGTAGAAACGTTATGGATGCCTTGACTCAGCTTATATGAATTCATGATTAAAAAATAAAGATATTTTTTTATGAAAATCTAGCTGAAATATTCATTAAAAAAATCCCCCACATTCCATGAAAAATTTGTTCAGATTAAGAACAAGTTCTGCTCATTCCTCTGCTCTGCTTTCATGGCCCTGAAGGCAGCATAGGAACATGTAGGGGCATGAAAGACTTCTTTTTATTTTTTTTATGATCCACATGGTTTATTGGAGCAGACGGATAATTCACAGCCGTTAAACCTACTTTTAGATCAAAATAAAACAGAGTGTATGAGTTTAAGCATCAGTACTGTTGCACTGATTTTAGTCCAGCAGGTTAAAATAGCTTATTTTTCATATATGCTAACTAAAGTTTGAAATGTTTTAGACATTTCAACCATCTTGTACGAGTTTCAACTTGTAGCTGTCTACAAAAAAACCTAATTCTAACGTAGCAATAAAGATACTGATGTTATGATCCAGTTGAACGCATCTTTGTTTTGGTTTTAAATCTAACAATTGTGGTTTGTCATAAATTAGGATTATCAGGGAACCTGGATTTAATTTGGACTGATGATGAGGAAAATAAGCACAGAATATTTCTGCTAAGATATAGAAAATATTTTTGTTTTTATTTTACATTCAAGTATGTTTACTAGTATCTGTTCTGGTCTTTAAGAAAAAAATATTTATCAATAGTTTCACTGGTTTAACTCCGGATTAGCTAAATTGGCTAGCCTATTTTTCTGAGCAAGGATTCAAACGGCAGGACCAGCTTCTGCACCCACGCCATCTTTATTTTCTGGTAGCTTAAACCTATAAACTTATATCACTAACCTGCTTTTTTAGAGTAGCAGTGTGTCAATCTCCTTCTATAAACAGATTTTTCTTTTTTTAAATTGTTTAACTTTAACTTTACAGTCTATGAATGTTTTGATATGAATTGCAGCTTAACTTGACGTTAGATTAGCGTAACGTATGATTAAGAGCTACTTTAATTGGGTGCCTTTTTTTTGTCATTAAACGTCATTAAATTGTTATTTTTCAAATTAAGGCCTTAATTGGCAATAAGATTAAATGTTATTTATAGAGGCATTTAAAATGCTTTACTAAAAAAAAAAAAAAAAAAAGTTCATAAAAACAATTTCGTCAGATATAACTGAGTCCGTCGGTTTGCGCTGAACTGCTTCCGGTTGATCGTAAAGCTGTATATTCGGAAAAGAAGCCCGAGGCGGAGAAAAAGCTAGAGAATGTGAAAATGCAAACTTCAACAAAAGTGGCTGGAGAACGAGGAATTCAGGACATGGCTGCAGCCTGTCGACGGGAAAGATTAGGAAAGATTTTGCCGTGTTATTTATATGAGAGTCATGGGTACTAAAATTATTTATAAGAGCATTAAAAAGCATTAAATTAGAGATACTCATTCCTGTATAAACCCTGTTAACTAATGCAATGTAACAAATAAAATGCATATATATATTTTTTGCCATATATGAGATGTGAAACACCATTTTACAATGCTTTTTTAAAAATCTTTTAATCCTCGTGGCTGGCCCCTCTCAATGAGTGGATCAACACAGGTTAATGGAGTAGAAGAAGCCACTGCGTTTCAATCTGTGTAAACCGATATTAAACCACAAAAACACAACTCTAATAAGATGCAATCAAATGCACCAAAACATTTTTGTTTTACGCCACAAGTGTGAGCAACAGGAAGGAGTTGAAATGTAGATGAGGAAGGAGAGAGGCGTGACCCAGCAGGAACAGACTGAGGATGAGGTCAGAGAAGCTCCTGACAGCCTGGGAAGAAAACACAGATAAAGAATAAGGAATATTAATTAACCTCAGGCTTTGCACCCAAATTATGCTTACATTAATCATTTTAGTATATGATGTAGTTACATTTACTAACTATTTAGGAGTATTTTTATTTATGGACACAAGTAGGCCCATCCATCCATCCATCCATCTTCCTCCGCTTATCCGGGGTCGAGTCGCGGGGGCAGCAGGTTAAGAAGGGAGGCCCAGACTTCCCTCTCCCCAGCCACTTCTTCTAGCCCCTCAGGAGGAATCCCAAGGCGTTCCCAGGCCAGCCGAGAAACATAGTCCCTCCAGCATGTCCTGGGTCTTCCCCGGGGCCTCCCCCCGGTGGGACGTGCCAGGAACACCTCACCAGGGAGGCGTCCAGGAGGCATCCTAACCAGATGCCCGAGCCACCTCAACTGGCTCCTCTCGACATGGAGGAGCAGCGGCTCTACTCCGAGTCCTTCCGAGCTTCTCACCCTATCTCTAAGGGAGAGCCCAGCCACCCTGCGGAGGAAGTAGGCCCATATAAACAAAATAGTCCTTGAGCTATACTGCTGTAAAGAGGCTCCTCTGCCCACCATGAATAACCTCACTGAACAGAGCTGACCTGTTTTAAGCATCAGATAGAAACCATCAGGTAGGAGATAAACCTCCTGTTTAACAAAATCTTTGTTGTTTTAAGGGTATTTTCTGCGGCGCTGTTTAGGTTAATATACAGTAAAAGATATAAAAAAAAACAACTGTACATACTGGTTTGATAGGGTTCATTATGCAAAATAGATTTGAAGTGTTGAAAATGTTTCTTCTGCATAAATGTTATTTATTGCATTTAACTTTATACTTTTGTCTATTTGATTACTATTGTAATAAATCAGAGATTTTGGTACTAAAGGTTATTTTTTACCCAAATACTTTTACTATTAATTGTTTCCACCTTGTTAGGATAGTTGAAAGGAAACAGTGTGCAGATATATCCTCTGGTACCGTCTGTCTCCACATATCCTATATCTAATGATGGTGGGACGTCATTAATAAAATAAAACTACCAAGGCCATTTTCTTTTCAGTCCAGTCCTGCCAAAGGCTTCACTTAACTCCAGTCTGTAAACACAAAAGCAGTTTGCTCTTTATCGACTGTAATTGAATAAAAAGCTTATTTATTAGCGGTTAAGTGTATTTTATGACTGGGATTTTATTTTACTGTGTTTGTTTTTAAATGATAAATCAATAAAGCTGCTTGCTTGGTTAAATTCAGATTAAACATTTTCCACATTATTATCTATTGGTTTTAAAGCTATGGAATACCAGAAGAGTCAATAAAAACCATTAGATCTTACAGTTGTGAAATGGCACATTTTAAGAGGCATTTTAAACTGTATTTATCCATCAATTCTTAAATACTACATTTTTAAAATGCTTCAAATCGTATTTCTAGATTTTGATTTAAAAACCTTAGTTTGTAAATATCTTAATCATATTAAGAAAAGGTCATTTCTTTTTTTCCCCATCATGCTTATCAAATCTTTTTTGCAGTTGCATTTTCTTTTTAATTTCCTCTTTCATTGCTTAGACAGCTCCCTCATGGGCTGCGGGAGGAGGTGGTGATTTGCTGCTTTACTTGCTTCTTAACCCCAGCAGCTCCGGATCTGATGCAGCGTTTAATGTTTTAATGTGATGAAGGATTAGAAACTGATATGGCTTCATTTTTTACACCTAAAGATGTCTTTTTCTCCTGTTTTTTTTTTCTCTGTTGCAGAGCCCTTTATGAGGAATGGCCGCCCCCCCACCTCCCACAGCATGCACTCCTTTCTGCACCAGTACACAGGCTCCTTCAAGAAGCCGCCCCTCCGCCGGCCGCACAGCGTCATCGGCGGAAGCCTCGGGTCCTTCATGGCCATGCCACGCAACGGCAGCCGCCTCGGTGAGCGTTCACAAACCCAAACACACAAGGTAACAGCGGAAGGAAACGAGCGGAAGGAGAGCAGATGGCATCCGGCAGCAGACAGGAAGTGTGTCATGATGCTGAGATTTCCACCGTCCTTTTCTCACAGTCACCGACAGAATGACTCGGCGGCGTTCCCGTGAGCCAGCTTCTCTGTGCGTCCTCCGTCTGGGCTGCCTTTTCACCCGCGAGGCAGCTGGATGCAGGATTTAGCCAAACATGACGCGGTTTCTTGCGCGTGCTGATTCATCTCAGCTGAGCTGTCATTGAGGAAGATTCAAAGCAGCAGCAGTTTGTGTTGACGGAGGGACCCCGTATCGTCAGTATCGATGTTAATAAAGTGTTTTTATAAAATAAGTATCCAGTAATAATAAGATCTTAAATATGGTTTGGAAACCATTAATGAAAGGAGATGAGATTTCCTGAGACAAAAAAAATCTAGGATCTCCATTCCCCACAATGAGATGAAAATAACTAAACAGAAAGACCTGTCAGAAAAACTGCTTGTTAGTTTTTAGTTCTGTTAATGGTGAGAGCAGATTTGTTTAGGCCTAAAACGCAGGAATCATTGAGATGATCCCACTGACTCAATACCAAGAGCTGCTTTTCAGTTTTATCCAGTGAAAAATTCTAACATTTTAGTGTTTTCAGTAACATCTGGGTTTCATCCTCCAGGGCCCTGTCCAGCGCATTTTAGCACAAACAGTGAAATTAGGCCGATCGCTGACCTTAAGATGGCTAAAAACATGGTTTCTAAATTCAGTTTTCTTTATTTTAAAGTTTGGGTAGATATATGTTTTCTGGTTGTCAGGTTTGGTTTAGTTTGGATATAAATTGTGTGAAATAGTTTTCAGGTCTGAAAAAGTTTGGTTAGCAAAACTTTAGGAATGAAAGAAATAATAAAATACTGGACTAAATGAAAATGTTTTTCCAAACTATTTCATATTCCATGGTGGAAATCTTCGGTCCATCCATGATCTAGTAATATATTTTTATAGAGTTATCTGCTATAGATTTGAAATCTTTGTTAGTATTTGGCTTTATAACCAACGTCAAGTTACTTCTTTTTTTTTTTTTTTTTTTTACATAAGACATTGTCTTCAGTATTCTCTAGCTATCTTTAATAGCTTCTTTATCCCTTTTTTCTTAAACTTGTAGCGTACTTTTGTAGCAACCTCAACAAAATCGTAAAAATCAACTTAAATCTGCATAATGGCAAAATCAATTAACCAATTTGAATGAAATAGATTTATGTGCCTTAGTTGGAATTGAAGCAGGTACATTTGAGACCTCAGACTGATTGGATTAAACAAACAGTTTTTGTTGTTCTTATTGTGAAGTGCCTTAAAAAGCAACACTTGCCTCCATACTCACTTTTTTGCAGTGCTAACCTAAAGGTGTTTCCGTCCTTGAAAAGATGGCGGCTGTTAAAATCTCTGCATATGCAAAAAAAAATATATAAAAATGCAGCGTTCCAAACCAGCTATAGGTCATAAACCTGTTAGACCTCCTCATGTTTCTCCTGTTTCCATAAATCCAACATCAAGCTTTAAACCAGCTTCCTTCCTAAATGCTTCGACAGCATCGTCCTTTAGTAGCAGAAACTTTCTGTTCCACAGATGGTCTACTTCTCTGATCTTTTTTTTTCTGGACAGGAAGATACTAAAAGGACCCATTGAGCCCCAAACTGGACCCTGTCCCAGTTAGAAGGACTTGGATCTAAAAACGGGACAGTTAAATAGGACATGGAGGCTTCACTTCAAGCTGCTGCAGTGTGTGTGTTCATTATCAAAGATGCTAATGAAGAGGTGCAGAGAAAGGGGAAGGGAGAGAGATGAGGACAGGAAAGAGAGGATATATGGGAATATTCAGGATGAACTGGAGTAAAAATGGCTGCAAAGTAAAAGATTGTTAAAAGAATTTAACAGAAATGGAGTGGGAGGAAGACTAGGATGCTGCTGCTGCTGATCAGAGCCAAGGAATGAAAGCAGATTGTCGAAAAGTAGGAATTGTGGGAGGAAAGGTAGAGCATGGTGAGAGATGACAGAGGTATGTGAAAATAGATGAAGTTTGAAGAGAGTAGGGCAGATTAGATCTGGGAAAAGATCTGGAGAGGAGCTGGTAGAGAAGGAATGCAGCCGGTACGAGCCGCTGCCTAGAAAAACCTCAGGAGGAAGAGGACTAAATCAAAGGGAGAAAAACATAAGAGGCATGAAGGGAGAAAGATCCAGAGAGGTTTATATGTTAGAACAAGATGGTAGATCTTCCCTTTTTACAGGTATGTGTTAGAAAAATACAAAAGGTGTTAGATTCAGGGTTGGAATGAATAGAAAACCTGTTTTTTTTTCTTGAAAAATCCTGTTAATCTAAAACATTTGCTGATTTTTTTTGTTAGGATCTAACAGCTGGGTTATAAAGACAGACAAAGGAGCCTCTGATTGGTTAAAGAGGGAAAGCTCCTCTGTTTAAAGCAAGAAGCCTGAAAATAAAACAGAAATGACCTGATTTCAATAAAAAGCAGTTTTTAAACAATGATTTAATTATGAACTAAATAAAACTATCCAAACCAACCAGATTAACCTATGGAGTGAAAGTCATTTAATTTATGTTGCAATTAAAACTTTTTTTTACTTGAAATTTATTTTTATTTTTTTGTCTTTTTCAAATTTCGATTTGACAAATATAATTTTATTGGTATCGTTCTCTTCTCTTCAGGGCTTTCCTCTGAAGTGAGGAATGAAGTCATTTATTGGTCTGCTGGACGTTAGCGACAATATTTTAACTGGTCAGGAGTGAGAGAATGTGACCTTGAAAATGTAATTAGTAGTGTAGTGTTTAGTAAAACAAAAGAAATTTAAAAGAAATTTTTTTTTTTTTTGGTCAAGAAAATTTGATCAGTGAAACATGAAAAGAATGAAATTTAAAATTAAAAATATTTAAATATGACAACATCATTTATATATATATGATCAAAATAAAATATAAAAAATTAGTTTTAAAAAATGCTAAATTATTCAAAATCTTTTTTTTATTAAAAGGCTTTTCGAAATGTGCCTTTTTCAAATTTCCATCAAATGTTTTCACTGCATATTAATCCAGAACTGTTAATAGATCGTTCCATGTTTTGGAGAGCTGCTTTCAGTCAACTTGAACAGAACCTGTCTGACTGCATGAAGTAGGCTTAAGGCGGGTTTATAACCAGAAACCAGGTTGTTTGCGTGTTTCGCAGTGAATGCAAATGTGCCCCTGCCCCTTCCACAGACAGTCTGCTGCACCTCTGCTGTGAGTCTCCAAAATTGTAGGTGACCGCAGACAGGAGGCCTCTGATTGGTCAAATCATACACTATGCGTTTTTCCTGTTTGGTACCTTACCGGCTTATTTTGTTTGTATGACGGCCATTGTGGAAAACAACTCGTGAAGTTGGACCAGCTAGAACAGCGAGGTGCACGAGAACGCTGGGACCCTTTTTCCACCTGGATCCCCGCTCTTTTTCACCCTCATCTCGCACAAACTTGCCCCCACTTCCTCACCGCCTCGACCATCACAGCTAGGTCGTGATTGTCCCTCTTGTGTTGTGGCGTGGAAAAACAAAGCGCATACGACGCTTCAATATTGGGCATAGATCAAAATATCTGTGACAAGCTCACTGCAACACACTGCTGCGGGAGGATAACCAGCCCTTTAGGGTTCAGATGTTGATCTAAAGATAATCCGGAACAGTAGGTGGCGCTCTGCAGTACCTCGTAATATAAAGCCGTAGATCCTGAGTGTTTCTCAGTCTTTTGTTAAAGCTTATAACCTTTACCTTTGATCAAATGGCCATAAAAAAAGAGCAACAAAAGCCTTTCTTTTCCTCCCCCGTTAGCAAACCTTGCAGGAAATTCCCATATTTGGCTCCTTTCCTCCTCCCACACCTTTGCTCCGCTGCACGAACAAAACCCCTCATAGAAATTCTTCCTCTTCTCCTCAGTCTGTCCTTTCCTCTCCAGATTTTTATGTTATTTTATTCAGCTAAAATAGTGGGTTGAAGTAGCAAAAGTAGAAATGTTAGAGTTTCAACACGTCCAAATGTGATCTAGAATAAAGCAGCAGTTTATCTCTGCAGGCTTGTTTAACGACAGGCTGCCTGGTCTGAGGCGCTGATCACAGAGATCCATGCAGCCATAGCTACTCATTAACTCTATATATATGTGTGTGTGAGTGGAGGAGAGGAGGGGATTTACACACATCTCCTGCAGCTGGGCTTCAGTAGTGGTGGGATCTTTTATTGCCTGGGAGGAAACGGTTCAGGCTGCGGTCTTTGGTTCCTACAGGAGCTGAAGGGAAACTTTCATTCATACTCTGTGGAGGAAGTTTACATGTAAAGCAGCGACATGTTAAGTGATTTAAATGTTTGAGGCGAGAAAACCGCTGTAAAGTCTGCTTTTAACCAGAACAGAAAGCTGACGAAAGTGTTTACATTTAAACAAGCTTCTTTCATTGATCATCTAAATGTGACACTGATGTCAACTGGAGAGATGATCTTAAAAGTAGCCAATTTCCTGATTAAAAAAAACCCAAACATTTGTTGGTTTTTAACATTCTCAAAGATGCTCAGATCTACAGACGCAGCAACGATTCAAAGGTTTAAATCCACCGAATTTAAAGCAAACGAAGCTGTATTAGAACCCGCCTCCATCTTAAAGTTATACTAAGACCTCCTCAGTTATTTCTCAGTTTATTCGAGCTGTGACTCTTCTTCTGATTTCAGACATTGTTCATGAGAACCTGAAGATGGGTTCTGATGGGGAAAGCGACCAGGCTTCAGGAACATCTTCAGATGAGGTCCAGTCGCCTACAGGTGTCTGTCTGAGGAACAGAGTTCACCGCCGCATCTCCATGGAGGTAAAAGACTCTGATTTCCGTCATGTCAGCTGTCACAGCACGAGAAAAGGCTGGAATAAAGATTTTATACCGAGCGTATGCTCCAACACAGGCCTGTTGTCATCTCTGAGGCTTGGGAATAAGCCGGGTCTGTTCCTCTGCTTCACAGCCATCAGCCTGAGCCCCTCCTGGCCTCATCAGTACTGTTTTTTTGTCATTTTAGTTTGTTATTATTTGCAGAAAATCCATCAAATCAGCTAGAAGTGTCTGACATGATCGGTTGGCTCAGGAATCACAGCATAAAGATCTAGAAGTTTCCTTGATGATCTGTGTTCCTTTCTTTTGCAAACAAAATGCTGCTGTATGTGGACCTGCAGCTCACCCTGGAGGCCTGCTGCCCCCTGCTGGCTGTGGAGAGTATAGAACAAATCCAAACATGGCATCTTTGGTGAAAATATCTCCTCTCCTTCTTAATGATGCGCTGACCTATTCTCATCTGTGTTTAATGCTGGATGCAGAGCAGCAGAGGAACTCTAGGGTGTTAAATCAAGCAGGAGCTCCAGAAAACAATCCAAGAAAAACTACTAGAGTGCTGCTGACCTCAGTTACTGTAATTAAGAAAAAATGTCAATTTAGTGTAAACTAACATCTAGCTTATTCAAACCTGAATTTTCACTAAAAGGTGCAGCAAAATCAAACATTTAGATTGGCCTAGTCAAACCTGGGCTTTCAGTCCAATAAATGTAATGTTATAAAATGACCAGCCAAGCAATGAACATTTATTTTGCATTATTTACCTCAAATGTAGCTGAATGAAAATCATTTTGAAGAAAGAGCGCTGTCTTATTTAGGTTCTGCACTTGTTTTTATTTAGAATTGTGGAAGAAACCACCTAAAAATCTCATATTAGCAGTTGATCAAAAGCCAAACATCAAAGCTAACCCTGAGAACAGCAGCCACAGAGTGAGACATGGTGGTGGCAGCATCATGCTGATGAAATGCTTGCTTGTTTTGTTTTTTCTTTTTCCTCAGCAGCAGCTGTTCTGAACTGGTCCCAGCCTAGTTTTATCTTTTCCTTCTATTCAGTCCTTACTTTGTTTATCAGAGTCATAGAAGTTTACAATCTTTGAGTGACCCAGTGGATAAGGGGTGTGAATACTTTTCTAAAGCCGACATCGTGCGGCAGGTTGGAGAATCTTCTGCTCAGCCTGCTGCTCCATGTCGTCTCCACAGAATCGGACTACAATGTTTTGGTTCTTCATTAAGTGTTGGAATCTGTTCTGCTTCAGGATCTGAACAAGCGCTTGTCGCTGCCTGCTGACATCCGGATCCCCGACGGCTACCTGGAGAAGCTGCAGCTCAGCAGCCCGCCCTTCGACCAGCCGCTGAGCCGACGCTCCCGCCGGGCCTCACTGGTCAGTCTGAGAACCCCTCCCGTCGTGTTTTTGTCCCTCTCTAGCTTCTGCAGTGCTCGTCGTCTCATTACCAGACTCCCTCTGTGCCGTTGCCATGGCTACTGGCCCGATGAGAGATGGATTCGCTCACCTCCTACTTTTATCCCCACCAGATTGGATCATAAAACTCAGCAGACTCTCCAAACTGAAGATTTTTATAATGAAATAAATGATTCGATTAGTTTTAATCCATTTAGACAACTGCATTTTGCTGCAGCTTTGAACTGCTCAGAAGTTAAAGGACGGTTTTATGGCTATTTTTGGCTAAATTCATTTAAAAATAGCCCAATAAGAACATCTTTATTTATTGATGTCTGAAGTTCAGTCTGCATCATAATCAATCCAGACTGCTGCTGTTTGAAGGTTTCATTGTTCAGTTTCTGGTTTTGGATGAAAGCACTGATAACTGACTAAACCAAACAGGAACTGAAGGTTCTGCCCCAGTCTGACCCGGTTCTTCTTCTCCTCCTCAGTCTGAGATCGGCTTTGGGAAGTTGGAGACGTACATTAAGCTGGACAAACTGGGCGAGGTAAGAAAAGCTGGAGGAACCGTAGGTTAGCAGGTGATTCCTCTGAGGTTCTGATCACAATGTCGCCTTTAGGGAACGTACGCCACCGTGTTCAAGGGGCGCAGCAAGCTGACGGACAACCTGGTGGCGCTGAAGGAGATCAGACTGGAGCACGAAGAGGGAGCGCCGTGTACGGCCATCAGAGAAGGTGACGGAGCATAAACTGTCCTGCAGACCCGGTTTAATGGTCTGAACTACATCAATCCTTCATTATTGGTGTCCTCTCCCTGCTGCTTGTCTCCTTCCTTCCTTCCATCCTTTCTTTCTGTCTTTAACTTTGAAACCTTTTATTTTCGTTCACTTTTTATTCCTTTTGCTTTCCTTTCTTTTATTTCTGTCTCTTTGTCTTTACTTCTCTCTTTCTTTCCTTTTGTTTTTCTTTCTTTTTTGTCCCCTGGTTCCAGTTCCTTTCATTCATTCATTCATTCATTCATTCATTCATTCATTCATTCATTCATTCATTCATTCATTCCTGGGTTCTCTTGGATTCATATTCCTACTTCTTCCTTAGAACTAAATATCTTTTTTTTTTCTTAATGAGCTAATGGACTTGAAATATTTTACATCCAGTTGATGTATAAACTTCCAGTGTTCCCATTAAACCCAATCAGATTTAATCCTTAACTTGTTCTCTTTTGTGTCTCTTTAGTGTCACTTCTAAAAGACTTGAAACACGCCAACATCGTGACGTTGCATGACATCGTCCACACCGACAAAAGCCTCACGCTGGTCTTTGAGTACCTGGTGAGCTTCATGGTGTTTTAGAGGATATTAGAAATATTGCCCCATATGTCTGCTGCAGTGAAAAAAAAAAAAAAAATAACATCCTATTCTTATGTTACTAATTAGTTGGTGATTAGAATATTTATTGTTGTTATGATCAATTTAAATGTTATTGTTTATGTATAGAAGTATCTCATTAATTGAATAAAGGAAAGCTTCTGATGCTAAAACAAATGTGCGGTCAGATTTAGAGTTGGTTTCCCTGCCTCATGGCTTCGTCTCTTTCTTTAGGATAAAGATCTGAAGCAGTACATGGACGACTGTGCAAACATAATGAGCATGCACAACGTGAAGGTAAGGACTGACCTTTTCCTCCACTTCCTTTTATTCTGCGGTACGTTAAGGAGATTGTTCTGTCCTTGTAATTGATTCCTTCATGTGTTTTTACGTCTTCATCACCTTTAGTTTCTCATTCCGACTTTCTGTGGAGTTAACCAAACTCAACTGTGTGTTTCCAGATCTTCCTGTTTCAGATTTTACGAGGGCTGTCCTACTGTCACAAGAGGAAAGTTCTCCACAGAGACCTGAAGCCGCAGAACCTCTTAATCAATGAAAGGGGGGAACTGAAACTGGCTGATTTTGGTAAGAAGAACCCAAAGAGTTTCTGCTTGTTCTCTACTTAAGATGGTAGAAAGTGGTTTAACCTGCAGCTGGTCGGGAACTCAGAAATTTACCGTACCTCAGCTCCTCTGGTTACAGCAACACACTTTTTAATGTGGCAGCCGTCACTGTGTGAAGAAGGTTTCAAAGTTTTTATTTATTTATTTTTTTTTTTTTTTTTATCAGTAATGGTTTTAGAAATAACATCAAACACAAAATTTTGTTTTTTATCCAGAGATGAATATTCTTTTCCTCAGAGAGAGAGGGTAATATTTAGAGCAGATAACAGGAAGGCTAAAAAAAAATGTCCATCCATTTTCCATCATGCTTTATCCCTGCTGGGGGGTCACAAGGGATGCTAGTGCCAGACTACCTGGAGAGAAACCACGCATGCTCAGGGAGAATATTAAAACTCCATGCAGAGAGACCCCGGGCAGAGAATCAAACCCTAAACCTTCTTGCTGTAAGGCAGCAGTGCTACCCACTGTCCCACTAAGCAGCCCTGGCTTAACCATTATTATAATAATGGTTATAATAATAAGCTTTTTATCCTTTCTTTCAAAGCAGGCTGGACCTTTGATGTTTTCAGCCTTTTAGAAATGTCACCTTTCTGCTCCACATGGAATGCTCCGCTACACTTTGGTTTTAGTGATGCTAGCTTTGCTAATTGCTAATAGAACGTATGAAAGTCATTCCGTCTTTGTGTGGCCATAATAAAGATTTTTTTTTTTTTTTTTTGAGCATCTCTCTCACCGTGTGGAAGTTTGCTTATTTTTTTTTTTTTTTTTTTTGAGCATCTCTCTCACCGTGTGGAAGTTTGCTTATTTCTGACCACTAATTATTAAGCAGTTATGGCCAGAAGGCGAAAAAAAATACTGGATGCTGCAGATTGTAGCTGGATCTGGAATCATTATGTCAGAGTTTCACAAATCCTGGTAAATAAACCAGAAATGTGTGCGATGTGGGTCTGCAGGTCTTGCCAGGGCGAAGTCGGTCCCCACCAAGACGTACTCCAACGAGGTGGTGACTCTTTGGTACCGGCCTCCTGACGTCCTCCTGGGGTCCTCGGAGTACTCCACACAGATCGACATGTGGTAAATATTCAGCCCTGGTTCACTGTCGTGGTCATGTGACACCTGTATGGAGTGCATTTGTTTCCAATATTGTTGAAAAGAGCAGGTTAAAAAAAAAAAAAAATATATATATATATATATATATATATATATATATACAAATTCAATAAGTCAAGACTTGTTAAATTTGTGTTTTTTTTTGTTTTTTTTTCTCGAAAACTGGACATGCATGTCTGATCTTACACAATTTCTGCCCTAGTTCCTTAAATTGTTATTTTTTCTAACATTTTATACTCTTTCAGATTGAGTTTTAGAACCTGTATTCTTTTTAAATTGCATATTAAAGATCAGATCCTCTTCACTTCTGGAGGCGGGCTTTTCTTTTGGCGGGAAGGAAAGAAGCCTTTCTATTGGTCTGCATAAAAATTAGCGCCAACATTTTAATTGGTCCAGAGTGAGCGTTTGTTTGGGTTTGGAGGGCAGAGAATATGATCTGTGAAAAGAAATTTGTAAAGAATGCAAAAAGTGAAACTCAATCTGGAAACCAGAAATTTGAAAAGAAAAATTAAAACATCTGTAAACGAGTTAAATTTGAAAAAATAAAATTACCGGTAAGTGAAAATATCAAATATAAAATAATTTTGAAAATCTTTATTAAAAATATTTATTTTTAAAAAGTGTAATTTAGATAATTTGACAAAAGAAATTCTGAAAAACAAAACAAAAAAAAAACTGAATTTTTTGTAAAAAATATTCTTTTGAAGAACTTTATTCTTTTGATAGAATTTTTTTTTTTGTTTTTCAATCCATATATTATAGTCTTTGCTGGCAATAATAATGGAGCAAAATTCACTCCATAACACATGTAGTCTTTAACCACAGAGAAACATGGCTTCCCTCTGGTGTTTCTTCCTTCCTGCTAGTCCTGCTGCTACCAGGTTAAGTTGTTGCCTCAGCTGATGGAGGCTGTTTGTTCTGCAGGGGCGTGGGCTGTATATTCTACGAGATGGCTGCAGGTCGGCCGCTCTTCCCCGGCTCCACCGTGGAGGATGAGCTGCATCTCATTTTCAGGATGCTGGGTGAGGATCTCCCTCTTGACCACCAGCTGTTCTCCGTCTGATTGTGGCGCCTTGCCGTGTCCGATCTGATCTGTCCTTGTATTTTCAGGTACGCCCACAGAGGAGAACTGGCCGGGAATCTCCTCCATAGAAGAGTTTAAATCGTACAACTTCCCCAAATACAAACCGCAGCCGCTGATCAACCATGCGCCCAGGTACAGACACCTTTTCCTCATATCCCTCAGCTTTGAATGTAACGTAGCGTATTTTTCTGAGTGTGCATCTGCGGTGCCACAGGCAGGAAATCCTGCCCAACATTAGAGCTTCCTTCCTCCCATGAGTCCTCCACATCCCCATCAGCCTATCCTGCTGGCACATGGTGAACTCTTTCTTCTTGTGATTTTCTTTAGGCTGGACAGTGAAGGCATCGAGCTGCTGCTGGCTTTCCTCAGAGTAAGTCTTCAAACCCTAATCAGATTCATATAAAGTTTGGCACCTCAGAGCCACACAGAAGAAGCTTAGAAACTGCTCAATAATCCTTCATCACAACATTTAAAATTATATTATAGTCTTTTTTTTTGTTCATTGTAAAAAAATGTTTTGCTTTTCTTAAAATAACTTTAACACTCAGTAATAGTGATAAAGTTCTGCTAGCAACAGTCAAAAGGATCTTTATTGAGATTTGATGGAGAAAGAAGCCCTCAGCACCACAGCTCCTCCTCTGTACCTTACACTAAGCATCGAATATTTACACATAATCCTCGTTCCGCCTCTAGATAAAGAAACATCAGACTTAAGATGGTTGAATTTACACAATGATCATGTCACTGGTTAGAAATAGTCATGCTGATTTGTATGGAGTGAAATTTAAAAATGCAATCCAAATCAAAACAATGTCCTGAAAGTAACTGCTATTTTCTCTGATTTTATTTCAACAGTTTTTTTTTTGTTTTTTTTACAACTTTATTTTTTATTCTCTTTTTTTCCCAAAGGTATTTTTTCTTTCATGTAATTTTTCTCTTTCTTTATTTACATATTGTATATATACATATTCAATTTTTTTTCAAATTGAAGTTTAAAAACTGTTTGCAGATTTTATATTTTTGAATTTCTTTTTCGTTTTTAAATAAAACAGATTTAAAATGAAAAAACATAAATCTAAGAAAACAAAAATGTTCCATGAAACTGAAATTGTAATTACTGCATTACATTTTAAAAATTTTTTAACGTGTGTTTTTTCAAATTTCCACCTACAAAAACATTTGCTTGCAACAGAAATTCACTCCATACTTTTACAGTTGACAATAGCTGCATGTAAAGTTAAAGTCCCTCTGTTTTCAGCACAGTGGGATCTTAGTAAAGCTAAAGAAAGATTTCAGTGATTTAAATTAATTGGAATAATATTAAATTTAATATTAACTTCTGTTCTAACCTTCCTGCTAACTAAATTTAAGGAACAAAATATGATTATCTGTTTAAATAAACCTTAGAGGTTATAAACAATGACCAAATTGGCCTTATGCACAACTTGATGAACCGATTAATCCAGGTGTGTCTTACATCAGTAACCATGACGACAATGGTTATACACACATGTTCATCAAGTAATCTGCCTTGTTCATGGAATCATTTTGGTGCTGAAATCCATCAGTTCCTGGTTCAAACAGCAGGGGGCGCAGTTTTTCTATCTCTCCAGCCCGAAGGCACTTCATGATTGAATCCTGATCATCTGCAGCTGATTCTGTTTATTTGCATTTCTCTGCAGTACGAGTCCAAGGCGAGGATTTCAGCTGACGAGGCTATGAAACATTCCTACTTCAGGCAGCTGGGGATGAGAGTCCACACCCTGCAAGAAAGTGAGCTGCTGTCTGCTCTCCTCAGACCTTCCTCCGTCTTTTTATTCTTTGATTTCCTGCCTCCTGTTGCATTTTGTTGCTGAAGCTCTTTCTCTCTCTGTCGTGATTCAGGTGTGTCAATTTTCACATTAAAAGAGGTGCAGCTTCAGAGAGACCCAGGCTACAGGAGCTCCTCCTACCCAGAGTCAGGTGGGTGGTAATCCCTCTGTTCATACGTTCATTATCAGTCCCTTCTTATGCCTACATTTCCCAAAATGGGACAAGGAAGAGAAATGAAAATCGGCACATATCGGGGATTATGTTCCTTATGAATTATGACCCATTTTATTAAAATGATTTTACCCAAAGAGAAGTTAAATGTGGTCCTAACTGACATGGTTTCTCAGCCAGTTGTTGACGTCGATGGCTGTATGGAGGATGAGCCTTTGACTGATCAAAAGGGTCTTCTTTCATTTTATGAAGAACTGTTCCTTCTAAAGCTTTTTCTTTCTGAGCCGTGATCTCATTGAATGAGGGTATAATGTTTAGTCGGGTCGATCCACACATTATTTAAATCTGGACTGCCTGGGTTAAAGCTGCTGACTTGTTTTTGGTTTGCTGTAGAAAAAAAGGAAATGTCCCTTAATTGCTCTGAATTGACAGCTGATGTACATTACGTTCCTGACATCATTTTTTTTTTGTTTACGTTGACCAGCTAAATATCAGGAGGTATCAAGAAAACCTTTTGTAAATTGAAATAAAAGAAATGCAATCCAGAAAGGAAACTTTGAAAACTGTTTTAGTTAAAAAGGTTAGGTTTTGATTGTTGGGCTGTTTTACTAGGTTTGTTTTTTTCTATTGTATTTTATTATTTTTTTTTAATGATTTTTTTAATAGATCTGGCCACTTCTGGAGGCGGGCTTTCCTCTGGAATGTGGAGCCAAAAAGCTTTTCTATTGGTCTGCTGACTGTTAGCAATGTATAGCAGACCAATAAAAATGTGCTTGGTCAAGAATTAAAAGTATAAAACGAGTTGTACAAAATTAAAATTGAAGGAAGCAGCAAAGTAACTCTGATCCTTTTTCATACACATTTTTTTTTACACAAGTTTCATCTCTGAATTATCTTTTTGTAATTTCCATTTACAAAACCTGTTTTATGCAAGAATAAAGCCAGGCGTACACTGTACGATTTTTTTTAAATCGTTGAACTCAGCTACAGCTCACACTGTACGACGAACCTGCAGGGTTTAAAAGTTGACAGCTCACGATGTTTGTTCTCAAACTGTGCTGCCCGACGCTCTGATGCGATCTATCTGCTCGTACGTCTAAAAACCATGTCAATTTTACAGGAAGAACTCCATTTCAATCGCACCCCCACTATGCTTCTGAACATGTTTGATATTCACCTAAACTTACAATTCCTGATTGGGAGGTGGCCGTGGTGGTCCTGTGCGCTACACGACTCACGATCAGGCAGAAATTCGGCCCAATCGAAAAATTCTCGTACGACTGCAGAATCGGCCCAAAAAGGGCAAAAAATCGTACAGTGTATCAATAGAACAAAATTCACTACATCAAATTATTTTACTTCATGTGTAATGCATTTATACAGGAAAAAATAAATAAATTCTTGTACTTTTGCTGCTGCCCAGATGCATTGTGGGTATTGTATTCTTACACTTCTCTCTGTTCTTCCAGGGAACAGCAACATCAACAGAAGGCAAAGCATGCTTTTCTAATATTTCCTGAAGAGGACGGTCAACCGGCCGGCTTCGTCTGCACCTCCCAGCAACTCCTAGCATGAGCCCACCTCCCCCTGGAGCTCCTCTCCTCACCCGCACACACACGCGTACACACACACACACACACACCAGCAACTCCTAGCATGAGCCCACCTCCCCCTGGAGCTCCTCTCCTCACCCGCACACACACGCGTACACACACACACACACACACACACCCTCTGAATGATTAAAAACGCTTGGAGACTGTTTATTTATTGGGGTGTAAGGTTAACTTATTTTTGCTGCTAAACTACTACTGTCTGCTATATGTGACATTGAGGTGTGTGTGTGTGTGTGTACATGTGTGTGTGTCGGTGCACATGATGTGAACTAAAGACGACCTGCACAGTTTAGCAGTCTGTTAGGTTACTGTTCAGTTGTTTGTTTGCTTTTTTCTCACTATAATTCTTCGGTATTTTTCTTTTTTTTTGAAAATTAACGGATGTTGACGTTGACGCTGTGATGAAGTTGTTGTTTTCATTGTTGTGCTTACAGAGCGAAAAAAAAGCTGCAGTTCCTTCAGACCTTTTATGCATTGTGTAAATCTATACATATATATTTATGTGTATATATGTATATTTGGAGATTTTGTTTTGTTTTTGATTTCCTTCGAGCTTCCGTGACCGAACTATACAAGATTTCTACGTTTTCAAAAGGTTGAAGCACCGTGATGGTGCTGGTCGGGGGTTTTGTTCTCCGATTACATTTCAGATGAGTTTTGCTTTTCTGATGGCGGGGGATTCAAAATGAGAGCTGAACAAAGCTAAAAGGATTAGCTGTTGGGTTTCTGCTCATTTCCATCACTCTGTTAAACCAACAGAACCAAATCCGAGGGGGAAATGAGGAATGGGCTGGTACGATTCTGGCTGATTGTTAACCTGATTTAAAAGATCAAACAGTTTATCCCTGTTATATAAGACAGAAACTACAGTTAAAGCATTAAACGGATTATTGCGTTATGTTATCATTTTGTGGAACATATTTTGATTTTCATGCACAGCCTCTGGCCTAAGCAGTTAGATTAGTATTAAACTTGTTAATTAGGTAACCTTTTTTCATTGGTGGCCTATTTAACATAATTTACTCTCTTTATAAAAGCGAAGTTTTATTGTCCTTTTCGTTTCCACATGATTCCCTGTTTTTTTTTTTTTTTTTGTTACTGGAAACGTTTCCAGACATATTTTATGTTTGTTAGAGAGTCCGTTTGAGACTAACCCAAGTGACCAGGGAAAACTGGTCGGTCATTCCAGCAATTGTCGTTTTACCATTTCAGAGGAAGAAAATGAGCGCGTTTACCAGAGTACCAGCCCATGCCTTATTGGAAGCACTACTGCACAGTATTGTTGAGGAGAAATACCAGAACCCAGAAGATTAAAGTTCAGACAGACCTGCAAACCCTTAAACTGCCAGGCTTTGTTTCAGTATGCATTTTGTAATTCTACATTGCACTCCAGTTTTTAGATTTTTTTTTTTGTTATCAGGGACGTTGGCCACAACATGGCTGAGTTTACCCAAAAGTATTAAAATACGTTCCCATACCTTATAAATACGGCACAAAGGTGGAGGCCCTAAGATTCTCCCCAGATTCTACTGCCAATTTGTTGTTTGCAACTGACCGTGATGCTAAATATAATTCAACCTGTTGAAAACTTTTTTAGTTTTGTTTTTTTAAATACGTTTACTTTGGCAAAAAGGAAATTTCCCTCAATAGTTCTGAAATGACAGCTGATGTTCACTGCATTCCTGAATCATGACATCATTGTTTTCACGTTGACCGTAGCTAAATATCTACAGCTACACAGAACACTTTGCAAGACCTAGCAATGCTAATGCTAATACTTTTCTGCTTGTAAAACTAATCCATCGTTTAATATCTCCTTTGTGAAATTGTAACTTGCAGTGTTATCTGTGTGGTGGAGTTTGTTTACCCGCTAGGCTAACTTTGCAGATTAAGCTAACTTTAGATATGGGCATTAGCTGTGCTCTAAAACTAAACATACACCTTAATAGAAGTAATTTAAGTTGAAAAAGACTGTTTGTTTACTCATGAATATAGTATTGAGGATAATTAGCATTTAAGCTTTAGATTAGCATAGTTATTTAGCGTAACGTATAGCCAAAAAAGGTTATATGTTGTAAAGAAAATAGTACATTAAAAGCTGGCAGAATTTAAACATGAAGCAATTTTAGTGCAAAACTAAACATCTTCAGTGAAAATGTGAAATTTTTAAAGTGTATAAAAAAAGGTGGCTTGAAAAACTAGGAGTGCATTAAACATCAAACTTTGTTAAAAGTTGTCTAGGAATCAGAGGGAAGTTTTCTTGTTGCCATTTAGCTCAACGGCAGAAATGAAAACTGTATTTTGTGACTAGAAAGATTTACGCAACACTAGTGTTTTATGTTTCAGATTAGGTAGCACATGCTAGAGGAGTGCTAGAAGCACTGGGAAAGCTTGATAAACTTGCATCTGAAATGATTAATGTAATAATATTAACACCAAACACAGATCGCAGGTAATGGTGCAATGATCCTGTAAAAATGACAAATCTTTTTGATCTGTTATTTTTAAAATGCGCTCTTAATTTGAGACCTTCAATTGTTCTTATGCAGTCGAGTACATGTGTGACATACTGTAAACAGGAAGTCATTATATTAATGGTATATGTCCTGTATTATGTTGGCCTGTTGTTTTTCAAGTCAAAAATTGGAAACCTGTATATTTCAATTTTTACCTATTTCAGTTTGTTTTTCTGTATATTCCACTTTATCGAAATTGAGGATCATTTCAGTGTATACTGCCAACTGTGTTTATGCTAATAAGACTTTTTGTACATGAACAGCAGTAACGGAAGGAGATTTCTAAAGCAACTTAATATTTATCGTTGTAAAACTGTACTTTTTCAGATGGATGAATGACTTATTTGTATGCGTTTGTCTGAGCGTGTGGGTTTGTGTACGCCTGATGCATGGAAGGCCTGCTGTGTTGTCAACTCAAACTCTGAAACACTGAGCTGCCGGTGAACAGTTGGTGTGTGACTCTTTTTACTGGAACTATTTATTTCTCATAACCGTCAGAAGTAAAATTTAAGATTTGTTTCATAAGCTACCTGTGTAGTCGTCATTTTCTGTATAATAATGGAGATATTGGGCAAAGTGAAAACAATTTTTCATAAAAAAAAACAAAATACAAAGAGTTTTTTTGTCATTTATTTAAAAACAAAACCATTTAAAAAAGAAAACTTACGATCTGCTGTTTTTTTTTTCCTATAAAAATAACCAAGAGCAATTTTACTGCTACATAACAAGCTATTTGAGCAATTTTGACAAAAAAATGTATTATGCTTAAAACACATTTCCAGAAATTTTACAAAATATAAGGTACAGCTCAAAAGTACAGTACAGTGCAAATGTAAAAATAAAAAAAAAGTATAGAAATTGTGCAGAAAGAACTGCACTGCATTTTAACTCTTACTAGCATGTTATGCTAGGAGTCGATTACGTTCGCATCTCATGCGGCCTAGTCTGTTAATTTTCTCCAGTTTTATCAGATTTAATCCTGTGGCCTTCAGTATTCAGAAAAGAGAAACTTTGTACATGGAAAAAAAAAATTGCGGTTAAAAGCGAGGGGGGAAAAAATACAGTTAATACTTGATAATTAGGCTACTGCATGATACCTTTTTCTTTTTTTTTATTACATTTTTATAAAACTGTTTAGGGGTTTTTTATCTTTAAAAAGAATTACCTATATAAAAAAAATTGTCTAACTGGACAAAAGAGCATAAGAAGGTAACTAGCTTTGTATCTAGATTAATAAAGGCGGGAAAACGTTAGCTTACTGAAAAGCTACACAGACTAGCACTTCAATCCATATTGTCCTTTTTTTGTGCTAGTAATCTTTTAAAGTAATAAAAACAAGGCAAGTTTGTCAATTTTTCATCATTTAAACATTTTCTAGAAATGTATAAGAAGGTATAATCCCAAATATGTTTATGTAGATGTGGGCAAAGCCAATCCCACTGTATCCAGTATTGGTGCGTCAAGAACAGTTTCCAAGGTTTTTCTACTATTGTAATAGTTTTAGTTCTCAAATCTTCCAGAATTTCTTAACGCTAAGGTCTGAGTCAGAGGAACTGATGCTAGGATTAGTCATGACAGCTAGAGTTGATGATGCAAAAGAAAATGCGTTTTTTGAAGGAGATTTACAAAACTTTGCTTTAACTAGTTATAAAATGAGAGCCGTGGGAGTGTCAAATCCCACATCTGCGACGGTGACCCGCACAAAAAATCCTCAGAAGTGGAGCCCCATTTTCTTCTGGAATTATGGTTAAGTCTCAGATGTATTTTCAGCCAGGTTAGGGTTGGGCTCCATCCAATCATTAGTGATGATCCAGCCCCCTTTAGATGTTCAGGGAACAGTGCTTACAGAGCTCCTGCTGGCATCAGGACTTATGGGAGCTGGAGAGCAGCAGAGGAGAGGGAGCATCCACATTGGAAGGAGGGAGGGGAAGTGAACCATTCAGCAGTGTAGGAAACTTCAGGGAGAAATGAATAGCAAACAAAGATTTCAGCAATTTATTACAATCAGATTTCTATGTATGAGTTCTGCATTTCATTTAACATTTAACATACACTTCTTTTAACTTTTTTTCAACAACAACAGTTAGTTTTCTACAAGTAGAATAACTGATTTGTCTAAAATCTCAACGAAAACCATTTTTGAGATGTTCCATTTGTCCTTCCTGTCCTCAGATCTTAAAAAAAAAGAATAAAAATAAGCTATATATATTTTTTTTCATAACCTGTTAAATGGCAGAGCTCAATCTTAGGACGCAGTACTTTCTCTCAAGTCTTAAAATGATTGTTTTCTACTTTCGGCTGCTTTAGATCACCAATGAAAGGTAAAATAATAGTAAATATAGGTAATAATATGTTGAGACTCCAAAAGAGATTTAATTCTTAAAAAATGGGCCCCGAGCAGATCTGGTACCTACAGCGGCACCTTCTAAGAGGTGGACGAAATTTTGATTTCAAAAGTACTTTTTCAGTGGCGCATCAGATGTTTGTAAAGTGTGCCTCTCAGGAGTGACGGCTTTGAGAGCCAATCACACAAGAAAAGACGTTGAGCCAATCAGGAGCTTGTGATCTGTTTAAACTCAGGGAAGCGGTGTCACTACCCGATCCGACCCGGATGCGCGAACAGATATGCATTCGGGTGTTCATAAATAATGCAATACTTATTTGCTAATACACATCTTTAAAAAATGTTTTACGAATTTTGTTAGACAATTTTAATGCTTTTTACATTTTCTTCGTTAAATTGCTTCTCTGACGTCATCATTGGACATCCTCAGAGCAGTCCGGCAAAGTATGATTAAACCATGTTTATCTGCATTTTAGATAAACATGGTAAACGAAAACATAAAACTCAAAAAGACTAGATTTATGTTCAAATCCAAAGCTGAAAAAGTTAGCCACCGGAAGTGGCGTAGGATCCCATTTCCGGTGCCGATCGGGCAGAGACAAGTGATAAAAGAAAGGATTTTAAGGCATTTGTTTTCTCAGGATATACATTTACCTTCGACAGATTATATTTTAGTACATTTACTATTTTTGGGGAAAGAAAACATCATTTAGATCTTTTTAACAAAATAAAATCGATGCTTATCTGGATTCAAATGCGCAAATGAGCTGATGGCGCGTCCGCAGAATGGATCGTGCTTCAGGGACGGATCAAGTAGTGACAAGCGGGCTTGAGCTGTGGTTTTCCGCTTGGTCCTAGTGCTCAACGAATCTCTCTGTACTGTAGCATAAAATTGTCTTTCGACAGTAAAACGTGCAGGGGACCAAAATGGACGTTTGAAAAATTAGAGGCCTGTGTTTCTCAAGGAAAATAAGCAGCTATACCCTCTGAAGGTTTGGTTGTTATGACAACAGAATGTAGCTAAATGTCTGTTGCCAAGGTTTCAAGTACACTTGATTTGCTATAATGTAATACAAAAGGGCTGAGTCACGTGATCAGGGTATTTCTAAATCAGCTGAACGGGAAAGGGAGCAACTATTGAAGTGGATTGTTTACAACAGAATTAAGGAAGATTACCTGGAAGAGCTGAGCATGGCTCTGCAGTTGGGCTGGGCTCAGAGGACCCACCGGGCTTAGACCGGACCAGAAATGGATATTGGACAACAAAGGACTGGGTGTTAGCAACAGACCGGATGCAGTCTGGAAATAAGGAAATACAAGACAAAGTAAGATAATCCATTGAATAAACGATTGGTCAATTCAATAATTAAGATCAACCTTGTTTAATATGTAGGCTATAGTGTCAACAATTACTCCTCTGAAACCTGCTTCCCTTTCATCCAACTAGATTTTAGATTTCTAGAAGACTAAAATTGATCATAAGAAGAGAGATCCAGACTGGTTTAAGCCCAAGTCTTCCTGGTTGGTGTAGAAATGTTCTTGCACTTCCTAAATGGCTCTAAGTTCCCCAACATACTATGCAGGGTGATGTTGACCCATTTCGTCAGTTATTACTCACTGATTAGTCAGAACATTTCTCCTAATGTCATTTGTCATCATTTTTCTTGATCTATATTTACATTTTTTTTTTTCTCTTATGGTTTTGTTGCGTTATCACATCAACCTCAGAACAATGGGCCAACTGCTTGAACACAGCATGAAAAACTGAAACCAACTCTGAGCTGGTTTCCAGAGCATTAAAAGGTCCTTCGTTTGGGTTTGGTTTCAAAATAAATGAGGAGCATTTTCTAAAAAAGTAGAAGGACATAGGAGTAGAGATTCAAATAGACTTATTGAGTAATCAGTTCAACCTCCACTTCCTCTAGTTTCCTAGAGCAGTGTATGATTATTCATTCTGGATAAGAACGTCAGCTGAGTTCCTGAATGTAGTCAGACTGTCCTGTTTTGGTCAGCGAGCCGCTGCCAGAGAATCGGGAGCGTCAGGAACATATGGGTTCACTTAGAAACCTCCCTCCCCCCCTCCTTTCTTTCCGCTCACCTCTCTCCATCCCCTCCCTGTCTGACTTTCTGGATCAAAAATGTCTCCTTCCCCTCCTCTGCCTGTTACCTATTACTGGCTTGGTCTGGTAGTTTGCGGAGGTGCGGCGGTGTTTATTCGTGTAAAATGTTGATTCATACCTGTGCGGTCAGAAAGGCGGGCGTAAGAGACCCAGAGGGCAGCGCCGGGCTGTTCAGGGCAATGGAGACGAGGTCACTTCCTGTCAGGAGAAGAGGGGGGGCAGAGATTTCCAAGCCTTTGGGTTTTCTGCCTTTTAAAGGGTTACTGTTGGCCAACCCCCTCCTCTCTGGTGTTGGCGTGCTCCGTAATTTCTCTCTTTCCCTCTGACCAGACGATAGGTTTAAAGGTTGAGCGTTACATTCACCATCATCAGTATCTGTGCTGAGGCTCTGCCCTCTCACCCGTATGTGGGTGGGGCTCTGGGACGGAGATGAAGAGCCAGCCATTCGAGGAGACAACATGGAGGGCTTGGGGCTGTCCGTTGTGGATGGCGGCGGTGTTGGCGGAAGGGACGAGATGCCGCTGTTGGTCACGAACCGGATGACGGACGAGCTTTCTTCGCATCTAGGCTCCTTCTTGATTGGCCGGTGATGCTCTAAAGCGTGTTGAGGGGAGCTGGTGCTAAAAGAAGTGTAGAAGTTGGAGTAGAGATACTGCTTTCCTTCGCCCCGGTCCTCCTCTTCGACTTCAGGCTCTGACGCGGCCCCACCGACCTCCTCGCCACCGCGGCCTGACTCCACCACTGCAGGATCCATCTTCAGAATCTCAGGGAAAGAAACAAACTTGTAGACAAACTTTTGGCCAATCACCTTCTTGATGATGTTCTGCAAAGTGGAAAAAAAGGAGACTTGAGGTCACTAACGTCCTCTTTGACGTTCTGATTTGTGCTTCGTCAACAACATCAACAATGTGCGTACTTTATCGTAGTAGTAGCGCAGAGCTCTACTCAGCTTGTCGTAGTTCATGTTGGTCTTGTTCTTGCGCAGCCCCCAAAGTTTGGCCACCTCTTCGGACTTTAGCAGTTTGAACTCTCCGTCGTTGGACGTCCAGCAGATGAGATGCTTGTGGCTCTGGTCGAGCAGCAGCTGGAGTAGGAACTGCCAGAGGGTGATGGAACTCTCCATGATGGCACAAGCACCGATAATCTGCATTGTAGAATGAGGAAAGACCTGCCATTAGGTACTCCGAGCAATTAAAATGGCTGCCTACACTGCAACACAGCCAACAGTAGGCTAACCAGAACAAGAAGGAAAAGTTACAGAGGCTTTAGAGCAGGCATCCCGAAAGTCGGTCCTCGAGGGCCGCTGTCCTGCAGCTTTTAGAGGTTTCCCTGCTTTAGCACAGCTGATTATGATGATTGCAGTGGAGCAAAAGCCAGTTAATCAGCTTTCAATTAAAAGCAAGGAGACCTCTAAAACCTGCAGAACAGCAACCATCGAGGACCGACTTTGGGGATGTTTGCTTTAGTCTCTCTAATCAACTGGATTACCAAATCTTGGATTATTTTGTATTTGTTTATTCCAGAAGGGATGCAGGAACAATGGCAACACCCAGAGCCTGAAATCTGGTAACAGTAATGACAGTAGGTGCAGACGAAATGAGTCAAATTTACTGTAAGAGTGAAGCCGTTCATACATGTCCTCTGTGTTCGATTGCAGAACAGCTCATGTTTGCCACATGTCCCTATATGCAGATATGGCCCCATGTGGTTTTCTACTTCCTTGCACAGGTTGTAAACAGTTGGGTTGATCATTTTCTCCGAATTGACCGTGGCTTGACTGTAACTGTTAACAAAGCTATGAGTGATCCATAACCTCTTTTAGTTACAACCACAAACATTTCATTTACAGCTGTTCCATGATTGGACAAAGCAGTCCCGCATCATGATGCTGCCACCACCATGGGGGGCTGGATAGGAATGCTGCCTCTTTTCATTTTTAGAGGATAAAATCCCAATAATATACAAGTTTGTGATTAAAAGGTGACAAAACTTTAAGTTTAAAAGTTGTTAGAACTTTTACGAAGCACTAATAAAACAATAAAGGAGAAACCAGTTGTAATATCCTTTGTTTCTCAGTGTTTGATCGTTTTTTCCGCCTTCATTAGTTTCATACTCAGCGTTAGAGACAGTGAGAAAAGGCCACACGTCACATGGCTTTCTAAAGTTTCCATGGTGATAAAACAGGATGTGGTTAGTGACCCTTCTGCCAAGACAAGCGTGGTCCAAACCGACGTGTTTACCTGGAAACCGCCGCCTGTCTGTGCGCTTTCTGAAAACTCTTCCTCCACCTGCATGGCTTCATAATAACAACCAGCAGGAAAAAAAAAACAAAAAAAAAAGAGGGGAAAGTGCAAACAATGTCCCATCATCACAAACACAACTGACCGAGTTCTGGCTTCCTATTTCCTGCATGAATATTGGCTGTTGTGTGTTGGGTGTGTGTGAGGTGATGCAGGAACCGTGGAGATGTCCGACTGTCTAAAGGAGGACTTCCTGTCATTCAGCTTCAGAGGGCGTCATTCCCCGGTGAGAGGCTGTCCAGGACTTCCTGTCAGCGGGAAGCACCGGTAACATGTGTAGCAATTGTAATTTTTTTTTTTATAGATCAGTTCTTGTTAGCTCCCAACAGATGCAAACCAAACACACAAAAGGATTTCTGTTGTTATTGGGACATTACTCTAACTTATATGTACAAGTCAGTCATTTTTTACCTGAACAAGATCATGTTCATCATATTATAAACTCTGTTCAAACATTAGCCTCGAGTCCAGAGAGATAATCATTCCATAAGGACCTTAGTATGGAGTCAAATTTGTTCCATTATTTTTGCAAGCAAAAAGTTCATTTTTGTGAATTTAACCAGAAATCAAACTATGAAAAACATTTAAATCAAGAAAAGATAAAAATATGAGAAAATTTACTGTTTTCTCAGATTTTGTTTTTCTTTTGTTGTATTAATTTTTATAAATATTTTGTTTTTCTTTCTTTTTTTTACTGATTAAATATTTTTTTTACATTCTTTTTTTATTTTGGTAAAGAATATATATATATATATATATATATATATATATATATATAATGATTGGTAAAACGCATGTTGAAAAGAAAGGCTTTGGATTCTGGACTTTGCAATTTTACCACATGGCTATGATTTAATCTTATCTTTCTTATCTTATCGTTCTATTGCAGCTTTTGATGGATTTTAGGACCCAGTTTCATGATGGAAGGTTAACCTCCACCCTTTCTTCTGTTTTTTTTCATCCTCTTTCAGACTTTTTATCAAAATAACCCTTTAAATAGCTTCATCAATCTATAAAATAATATCCAAACAGCATGATGCTACCGTCACCGTGTTTCATGATGGAGATGATTTCTCACCTTTTCTACAAAGCTTACCTCTTTTCACTCATTGGGAGACTTCCAGAGCCTACTGCTCGCACTGCATTTGATTTGGGAGTATCAGAGTAAATGGGGCTGGTAGAAGTGTCTGCCACACTTTTCAGATTTAACTGTATTTTTGATACAATTCAGACACTGGTTTCCGTTTCTGTAAGTTTAAAGACTGGATTTCAGAATAAAAGCTGGTTGTTTCCATTCTCTAATAGTAACAGCTGGCAACCGTTCATGCAGCTTCTCCTTCTCCATGGAAACATCACTGCTTCTCTTCAGCCCAGCAGAAACAACCCAAACCATGACTCTCCTTCCATTTCCTGTGGTCTATTTTTTTTTTTTTTGAAATATGTCTATATGTGAAGAGGGAGAGAGAGTGGGGGTTCTTGCTGGAACTCAAACGTCTCTTTGTTTTGCGACAGTCAGTGACTCATTTTCAAGATGTTGTCTGCTGCCAGCTTCTATCCGGAAGCGCACAGCAATTAGTCTGCGGGGTCCAGACAAACCAGAAAGTCTACAAGCAGGTTTTAAAGGAGCCACGGCGGATTTTTTTTTACTTCCCTTCCTTCAAAAACTGTCACACTGACCTCATTCTAGATTCCCCTTTAAATTTCTTAGTGTCAAAAACAAAAAAGCGCTGTTTTTTGGGGACCTTTTACGCACAGATTTGTATTCCTTTTACGCACATGTTTCACATTTTACGCAAGGCTTATTTGCACTTTTTGGGTTTTCAGCACTGTGGGTTTCCTCTTTCTGAGTTAACATTCAGAGCGCATCACAAGTTTGGTTTAATTTTAACTTTTTTCTGTCGCGCCTTTAAGGTAACTTTTAGAAAGTTGGAGACGGAAGGAAAGTTGACACCTACCCAGCTGTGAACGGCTGCTGCTCCTCTCTCTGCGCGTTTCGATGGACTTTGGTTCCTAAAAGAGAGCGCGTGTGTTCTGTTGGGGCTCCATGCTGCTGCTGCCCCGCTGTCTGAAAGCGGATCCGCAGCTTTTCTCTCTCCTGCCTCAGAGCAGGAAGTCGGGACGCGCAGACGGAGAACGAGCGCACTTCCTCTGGAGCAGTATTCCCGTCTGTGTAAACATACACATACACTCACACACCCCACGCGCACATGCACTCTATTTCCTATGTCCACGCCCCTAAAACCACTCTCCCTCTACACACACACACACGTACACGCGCACGGCCTACATGCACGCGTAAATCAAACAACTACTCGCCCCCCCACCTTTAAAAAAAGAAAAAAAAAATGCACACACACTCAGAGCCACTGACAACTGACGTCATCCTCTTCCTGCTCACCAGGAGGGGTTCCTGTTTCTAAACACACACACACACACACACACACACACAGCAGGTCAGCCGACCTACCGGAAATGTGAAAAACAACCCCCCTCCATTTGATTCCGTTTTAACAAAAACGCATCATCCTTCCAAACATCTGGTCATTAAACACCTTTAGTAAAGTGTTTATAAAACCTGCAAGTGTTTCACCTTCTGTTAACTTGATTATATTTTATTTGGGTTGTTTTCCAAAGTTTCCCCACAGCATGATGCTGCCACCACCAGGGCGCTGCACACTCCTGCATGTCACTCTTTCAACCCTAACAGTAAACTGTGAAAAAAAAGAAAAAGCCTTAATCCAAATAACATTCTTTGCTGTTTTCTTAAATATTCTTTTATTTTTTAAATACATTTTTTTGCCATTTCTTTTTTTTAATTCTTTTAAAAATTAAATTATCATCACTATATCATCAGTTATAGAGTCAACTGTGCTCCATTATTGTTGCAAAGAACACATTTGCATATTAAAATAAAAAAGCAATCCAGACAATAAACTGTAAAAAAAGTCTTAATCAAAATAAAATTTGAGTAGAACTTTTCTATTTTCTTACATTTTCTTTTTTTATTTTTTATAACATATTTTAAAAACTTTATTTTTTCCTTTTTTTTTTGCATTTCTTTTTACAAATCACATTTTCATCACTTCAAGCCCAACATAAACACTGACTCTTGATCAATAAAAACGCTGGTAAATTCCAGAGGGAAAGCCCACCCTTATACTATTTCAAAGAATGCAGTTTATAAAATGTAATATGAAAATGAAGTGTTAGAAAAAATCTAAAAAAAAATGAAAAAGTAACATTTGAATAAAATATGAAAAAAAAATCATAATAATTTGAAGAAAAGAAAAAAACTCGGGAAACAGCAAAAGTACTCCAAGAACCTTATTTAAATTAAGGATTTTTTAAAATTAGTATTTTATTTCTTAATTGCATCCATCCATTATCTGACACGCTTGTCCCAATTGGGGTCGCAAGGGTTGCTGGTGCCTATCTCCAGCTGTCAATGGGCAACAGGTCACCACTCCATCACAGGGCAAACACAGACACACACACTCACACCTAAGGAGAATTTAGAGAAGCCAATTAACCTAACAGTCATGTTTTTGGACTGTGGGAGGAAGCCGGAGTACCAGGAGAGAACCTCAGGGAGAACATGCAAACTCCATGCAGAAAGACCCCGGGAATCGAACCCAGAACCTTCTTGCTCCAATTATATATAATTATCTTTTTCAAGCACAGAAACATTGATTCAATAAGCAGATCCTGTTATTATCCTGCTCATAATAAGTGCAAAATTTTGCTTATTTTTAGATCTGTTTTTGCAGTGGAGTCAAACCTTTCTTTGTTCTGTGTGACGATTAAAGGCTGGTGTTTATTTTTAGAACCTGACACCGTGTTGAATGTTCTCCCTGACCGAGCTGCTGCGTCCCCGGGTCTAACCGGGATGTCAACTAACTAACTAACTAACTAACTAACTAACTAACTAACTAACTAACTAACTAACTAACTAACTAACTAACTAACTAACTAACTAACTCCAT
>NW_015151060.1:116963-119683 GCF_000732505.1 Cyprinodon variegatus | reverse complement strand
TTTTTTTTTTTTTTGAGAAAGGAAACAAATAACAACAATAGTTTATCATTCACAATATTTATTAAGTGAGATGTGGAACCAAAGTGCCAATTCTCGCTCTGAGCTGAAAGAAGTGAAACTTCCACATCATTTAGTTTAATGAAGATTGTATGCTGATAGATTAGGATATTTGTATTTCTGGTTTGAAAAAAAAAAAAAAAAATCATTTTACTATACCTAAAACTAGAAATGCGTCTGGACATCCATTGACGGCTTAGGTCTCCTTATTGATTTGAGGTATTTGGATCAAATCAGCGTCCAAAAGGTGATAGTGTTGCATGATGTCCCACATCCATTTGTTACTGAATGTGACCTTATTGGCTGACCTTTTATAATATCCGTGACCAGTGATGCAATACAACTAAAGTAACTTTAAGAAAAAATAAAAAAGGGTTCTGCTCAATGCTGAACATGACAGTAATATGACCTCCTGACTGTAAGATGTCTGAAACAGCAAACGGAAGCAATATTTAAAAAATGTCACATATTTAACAGTAAGGACTAAAAAGGTAGCTCTTTAGAAGTCTTGATGTATCAGTCGTGTCTCTACAGTCAATAAATAAAGTTGGATAAAAGTATTGAGTTTTACAAAATTATGATTATGATTTAATAGTCTTTGAAGTAAAGAAAAAATACAAAATGAAGCTACCAAAGCTACAAAATAAAGCTACTCATTTTAAAACATTCCAAATTTTTGACTTATTCTAAATAAAAACAATTAATTTTAATCAAACCAAAATATAACATTTCAGTAAAACTGATCACTTTAGCTGTAACAAATTAGAGTAGTTTTATTTTTTATTTTTTAAAGCTGGTTGAAAATAATATTTAAACCCCCTTTACAACTAAAGCTGTCACCTTTATTTTGAAATCATAACTGTGAAAAAAAAAATGAAAAAGGTTATCAGTTGCTCTTTCTTTTGCAGTGCATAAAATATTTAGACATTTAGTTGGTATTATGTTTTTAGCACACGGGCCATAACTGGGGACAGGATCATTTCTACGGGGGCACTTGCCCCCAACTGCCCCCTGTTTAGAACCACCCATGATAGGGATCTAAATATTCACGGTCTGCCATGGCTAACAAGGACAGTTTCAGGTGCATTATATATTTTTAATATTGACTTCAAATGCTTGATGCCAAACAAAAGACAAACGGAAGCCTTGCTAATTTATTTAACTGAGGAATAAAACACATTATTTTCATAAATTATTTGTTTTAATCTATTTTAGTCTGTGAGATTACGCCTCATTGCTTTTGAACAATTCTAGCATGGTCTCTAATTAAAAAAATACTTTTCCTCCCAGAGCTTTCATGTCTGAAACAACATTTATTGTCTATACAAAATAAAAACATTACCTCTTCAGACTCGGTTTAAAGTGAATCAGCTATTTGAAGGGTTATGGTTAGGGTTAGCAAAATTACATTTATTTTTGCAGATAAACTTAATAAATGAGGCTTTCAAAATGCTATCTGCATGGTACTGTGCAAATCTTTGCATGACTTCCACATAATTGGACCTAAGGCTGTTTTAGTTTTAGTGTTTTCTATGGGTTGAAACCTGGATACTGCAGTTAATTCTCTTCTTACAGTAGTTAAAAATGTACATTTCTATCTAGTTTGGGGCATCTCTACCTCACAGCACAGCAGTCAGTAATNATTTTTTATTTGGTTTATCTCAGAACTCTGAACTCGGAGCGGCGCACTCTGTAAGGTTATGGGATCCCAGTTTCCTGCTTGTTGATGGCCGTATCGCTATTGATCATGCGTGGCACTACAGTCACTGTTAAAACCACAGCAATTAACCAATAAACTCTGTTTCTGAACCCCAAAATTTGATCCTTATTTCTTCTTTTTCTGTGTCCTGTTTTAGAAATATGACTGAGAATTTGTGTCCCAGATGTAGATGATAGCCTAGCAGCTTTACTTTCACAAGCAGACCTTTATGACTGTTGCCACTTGTATATGAAACTTTACTGAACATTATTTTGTGACAGACAGGAAAGGAGGTGAGATAGAAAGAGGGGGGTAAGAACCAAGGGGATAAAGGGATAGAGACAGGAAAGAGTGCATGAAAAGAGAGAAAATTAAACAAAACAGAAAAAACAAAGAAGACTTACAGTAACTCCTAGAAGTCTGCTTCCAAAACTGTATGAAATGAGAGGAAGAGAAATCAGAGAGCAAAACAGCAACAAGAAGACAAAAGACCACAAAAGTAAACTTAAAAAAACTTCAAGGACAGCAGGTATCATTTAATTATCCATGTTTGTCGAAGTCAAAACCAATGGTGATTACACAATATTAATCAGGATGGTATATATCTGTAGCTGCAGCTTAGTATTTAGTATTAATGTGTATCTCTGAACACCTGGAACCAAAGTCCCGTGGTATGTATGCATGGACACACTCATGTATGAAGGATTCACAAAGCTTCTTCAGAAGGAAGGTCTGCTTAATAGCAGGTGTGGGCGGCCCCAGACTCACCCTACAGCGCAAAGGGCAGAAATTTGATTTCAGATTTGATCTTTATTTCAAATAAATATCATGTCTTTTTTCAGTCTTTCCTATTGGATTAGCTTTATGCAGAATTAAAACACCATTCTGTCTTCTATTAAAGTCAAATAGTTTTTTTTTTTTTTTATGATTCAGAATTAATATCCACACAGAGACATGCCTCTGT
>NW_015151060.1:107290-115617 GCF_000732505.1 Cyprinodon variegatus | reverse complement strand
ACGTCTGCCACCAAGTTGTTTTATTCGATGAAACACTAATATAGCAACTTAACTTAACTTTTTTGTTTTACCACAGGTTGTAAAATTAGCTTTGATCATATGAATAACTGGTTCAGTTCAACTTTGTCGTTCTTTGCCGAGCTTCTTTCTAAGTAATAGGGACAAACTTTATATTAAGTTGATTTGATTGATGTAGTCCAAAGTTTTTTACACTCCAAATTCAATCCGAACAAATCAAGATTAATCTCTAAATCATGGTGGTTGAAGCAAGTCCAATCTCTTCTTCATTGATTTGTTTTTATACTAGAGGAAGACTAATGGCTGCAGAAAAGCTTCCAGTCAAGGTTAATATTATTATTCCAGTTGCATGGGGGGTGTGTTTCATTGTTTTGGTTTTGAGGACCACCATGTTTTGCTGCATTCCAGCGTCTGATTTCATATGCATCCCTCTGTTTCAGTGTCAAAGCAATGGTTCCTTCCTGCAGTGAGGGGGGACATCCCATCCGGATGCGCCGCCCATGGATTTGTCTGCGAAGGCACCCGGATCCTGGTCTTTGGTGGGATGGTTGAGTATGGGAAGTACACAAACAGCCTCTATGAACTTCAGGTGAGCCAGGTTTCTGTTAGTCCTGTAACGCCTGGTGCTGCTGCAACCGATAAAAAAAAAAAAAATCTGCTTTCCGGTTTTCCTCAGGCCAGCCGCTGGCTCTGGAAGAAGCTGAAGCCGAGAGCGCCCAGAAACGCCTCCCTTCCGTGCCCTCGGATCGGACACAGCTTCACGCTGGTGGGGAGCAAGTGTTACCTGTTTGGGGGCTTGGCCAACGACAGCGAGGATCCTAATGGCAACATACCAAGGTGCTGTAAAAATGCCCTCTAACTATCAGAGCACACAGCTCCATTATCATTAGACAGAATTTGTCATTTTGTTTACACAAGTATAAAAACAAAAATAAAATTTGTTTGGAAACAGCTTTCTGGAAAATTTCATCTCTTTTAAAACTGCAGCCATGAAAAATAGTAAAAAAGACTGTAAAATTACAGTTCTAACATTTGTTTTTTATAAATTAGAGCCATCATTTATCACATATCTCTGAGGATTCCTTGTTACATAATCTTGATATCTCATTCTCTCCAGGTCAGCCTTCATTACCTTTACTTGCTTTATGTCATATGACTAATATCTTTTTACAATATTATCTGACTGAAATACCCAATGGTGACCCAGAGGCCATTTTTATATAGTTTGATCATGGATGAGCTATAATGATGATCTGGGATCCTTTGGACGAACGGGAGGCCCAGAGGTTCACAGACTCTATCCACATATTCATCCACATACTTGAGTGTTTGCTGATGAAAAGCTCCACCTCAGCTCAATTTGAGCTGATCTAAAAAAAGAAAATGGTTCCAGTTAGGGGAATAATGAATGAATCTAAAGTTTATTGGTCTTAAACGACTAAAAAGTGGTCTTTTTCATTAAAAAGCATGATTTTTCTCTATTGTATCGAGAGGATCTTTTCATTACACGAGGAGCAAAATTTTTAACAATATGGTTTGGTAATGTTCTAGATGTTTATTAAAAACTGACAAAATAAACAAAGATTATATATGCTTAGACAGCATTAAACATATTTGTTAGACATTACATAATAGGATTTTATTAGGTTATTGGATCGATAAAAAAAGGTAAATATTTGTCATTCCTAATGTAAATAGATGTTAAACTATCAGTAACTGACACAGTATGTCGCTCCAACATACTTTCAGATTATTTGTTAACTCGTTTCAATGAAGTGGAAGCTAAATGTAACGTAGCTCACTGTTTTTAGAGAAATCCAACAGTCTGGTGGAAGAGACTTTGTGCTGCTATCAAAGATATCCGACCTGTGATTGTTTTTTATGTGGTTTCATTTGTTTTGATTAATTAATTTTTATTCCTTTAAACTTCTATGTTGTTTTTATACCACTTTGCACTTTGTGGCAGCTGTGGTTGTTTTAAAGATCTTCATAAATAAAGTTGAGTTAGCAGAGCTTTTAAACAGAAGGTTCTGGTTTCTCTCAGTCCTTCCTTCCTACCTGAAGTGTATTAAATCACAAACTCCTTACCGATCTACTGTATTGTAGATCTGTAGGTAAAAAAGCAATACCCTTTAATGTCTATAAATACCTCTGCTCTATACTAATCTATTGTGAATATGTGATTCTTCACTTACGAATGAACAGAGGCTTAAAGAAATCCATGGACACGATAATTTAATTGGATTTAACAGATTTTAATTTAATAATCCATCCATCAACTCTTCAATTTATTTTTTTGTGTTCCAGTTAAAGTTCCAGTTCAGTTTAGCAGAGTTTGTGTTTAGTTTTGTGATGGAAGGACAGAAAGGGCGTTAGCTGAAATGCCAAACAGCCGGTTGGTGTAAAGATGGTGTTAAATTGTTGTTCCTCTTAAGTTCTTAGAGATTATGATCATCTTTAAAAAGTTAACAAATTAGAGTATATAGATGTCAGTGTTTAGGGCATAAATCATTAGCAGCTAACATGGAGGTCCTCCATGCAAAGAGGAAATAGTTTCTGCTTAACAGAGGTTGGGTTTATTTTATTTAAGGTACCTGGATGATTTCTATGAGTTGGAGCTCCAGCCACTGACGGGAGCGAAGGGCTGGAACGTTCCTGACACTAAGGGCGGCGGCCCCTCTGCACGAGAGTCACACACTTGTGTTTCCTACGCTGGGGTTGGTTCTCCGAAGCTGTACGTGTTCGGCGGGATGCAAGGAAGCCGACTGAATGACCTGTGGCAGCTGGATCTCAGTAGGATCTCTGATTGTCCTCTAGCCTGTTGGGTTAAAAACACGTCCGCTCACCTGTTCTTCTTCTTTGCTTCAGCATCCATGGTTTGGTCCACGGCTGAAACGAGCGGCTGCACTCCTGTTCCCAGAAGTCTTCACTCCGCTAACGTCATCGGAAACAAGTACTAGATGCGGTTCGCTTTGTGTCATGGAGGGAAAAACGGAGCGAAGCTTTAGTTTCTTCGTCTGTTTTCAGGATGTATGTTTTCGGGGGCTGGGTTCCTGTTCCGGAATCAGACCAACACATTTCTGCAGGAAAAGAATGGATCTGCTCCAATTCATTGGACTCTCTTAACTTAGGTGGGTTTTCCTCGTTAAAAGAGTTGCACTTTGAGGTCAGCAGGGTGACTCTCTGACTCGTTTTACTGTTTTAAGACACGATGTGCTGGGAGAGCCTCTGCCCGGAGCAGCAGGATGACATCGAGTCCCAGCTGCAGAACCAGGGGCCGCAGATTGACGATCCCTATGCCTGTTGGCCCAGAGCCAGAGCCGGCCACTGCTCCGCCTCCGTCGGCTCCAGGCTTTACATCTGGAGCGGCCGCGACGGGTACCGCAAGAGCTGGAACTACCAGGTGTGCTGCAAAGACCTGTGGTACCTGGAGACAGGTGAGAGCGGCCGGGAAGGCGGTGCCGAGCGGAACAGAGCAGCCGCATTTAGGTAGAGAGAAGTGACTTCCTGTCCTCTGCTGTCAGATCGACCCGGCACGCCTGAAGGAGTGATGCTGATCAAATCCACGGTCAGCGTGCTTCATGTGGCGTGGCGCCCCCTGGCTGCCGCAGACTGCTACATCCTACAGATCCAGCCGGTGGTCAGGCCTCCGGCCACCACAGCGGCTGAGCCGACTGGAACAGATGGGCAGATCGGGAAGGATAAACCTGCTGAAGGTGAGAATCTGATTATTCTGGGATTGATTTCAAGCTATTTAAATAACTCACCTGTCTCCATTTAGGGTTGATGAGCAGATATTGCTGATATCAACCCCCCTTCTGGATCAACCCATCATCTACTTGCTTTAGAAGCTGTTGCAGTTATTCTGTGTATAGCTGTATCATTGGTAGATGAGGACATTGACTGAGCTATTGCTGCTAACCACTGTAATTGATCATCTTTCTTACCATGGAATTTAACTGTTGCAGTCGTTCGGTCTTCATCCGGGTGTTACTTTAAATAGAAGGTGACACCTGAACCTGTTCATTCCTGTGTTTGGCAGTGTTTCTGTCCAGTATGAAGCCACACACTGAGGTATTGCTGCTGCTATTCTGTCCCTTAGAAAGGGCCTCCAGCCCATTGGTTCTGTTATTTTTCCTCGCCTTCCTGTTAGTATTTTTTTTTTCCTGTCAGTGATTGGACAGGCAGATATGAGCGGTATCGGCCATTTTGTTTGTGAGTGGGTCGGTACATTAGCACATTCCGCAGCCATGAGATCACATGACGCGCATGTTTTGATTTGTTGTTAGTTTTACCTAATAAACACTGTAGAATGAAGCAGAGAGAGGAAAAGTGGTCCTTATGTCCTCCAGCAGCCTAAGTCTATAGCAGCGTAAATATAGAGCTAGATCAGGATAACCTGCGCCGCTCTAACTTTCATAAAAAATTTAAGTTGGTATTTCTTTTCCTAAATTTAAATTGGTATATCATTTTGTATCATTGTGTCATATTTTGGCCATATATTGGTTTCAAAAATGGTCCCAAAAAATATAGGAAATGGATATAGGCGACCGGCTAGACTGACATCACAATAACTGGTATCAGTCAAACCTGAGTCTGTCATCCCTAATTTTATTGGATCGGCTAAAACTAACCAGAACCGAATGGGAAAACTGATCTTGTGATTTCTCAGGCACCCAGTCCCTTCAGGATCAAAGTGAGCTCACAACGGGTCCAGAACAGAAAGCATCTGTCCAGGTCGGTTTGATCAGTCACCTGAACTTAACTGAACCCAAATATTGATAATATCTGGATGACTTTTCACTTTGGTCCTAAATGTTCCCGTTAAATTCTAGGACGCATCGGTTGAACCAGACGAAACCAAAGCAGGGGAGGAGAGTTCTGGGAGAGGGATGGAGGAGTCCGAAAATTGCGGTAGGTTCTGTTGCATAAAACAACAAACAGCCTTTTTTTCCCTCATTGTCTGCCGTAGATCGGCTCAGTCAGGTTTATCAAAAGTAGCTCTATATGCAGTTTTTATAAAGCGAATATAAACATCAGGTTTCATTTGTCTGTTGTTTAGCTGGACTGGCGGTGGAAGATGGCGGCTCATCACAGCTGACAGGTGAGGCAGACAAGTGGAGAAAAGCTCCAGAGTTTAATAAACTAAACCTTATCAGGTCTTTTTTTCATTTCTGTTTCCAGACAAACAAACAGCTTCAGCCTGCAAAACGGGGGATCTGAGCTCCGATCAGGTCAGAACCATGTGCCTCAGTCACACCCATCATCTTCCTCACTTTTCATCACAATATAAACACAGACCTCAGTGGATTTATTTTTCATTTTTAACAACCTCCCATCAACTCAACTAGTTTCTTCTTCTGTGTTTAAAAAAAGCATGCCCACAGCATGATGCTGCCACTACTAAATCTATTTGTCCACCACATTTCAGGAGGAATTTATTTTAAATACGGAGGAATGGATCATGTTATAAACTAAATAAGGGGAGGTAAAAGTGCATAGTCACATTATGTTTGTAGAGAAAATTCAAAAAATCAATCCTGATAAAATACATTATTTATCAGTGTCTGTCCTGATAGTGTTTAGATTCCAACCCCAGGTAAAATGAGCTGCGATGAACCGGACATGGCGCCATCTGCTGACAGTAGCACAGAACAGTTGGTATGCTACATAGAGCCTGGCCAGAAATACTACTAATAATAATAATTAAACTTTATTCATCTCACAATGGAGAAATGTACCTCTGCATTTAACCCACCCACCCCCTGGGGAGCAGTGGGCTGCCATTGTGCGGCGCCTGGGGTGTAATTGGGGGTTTAGGGTCTTGCTCAGGAACCCAGAGTGGAGGCTGTGGGGATAAAACCGGGTACTTGCAACCTTCTTAGAACCCAAGCACACTACTCTACCCATTAGGCCAACATTCCAATTGCAATGAGCAAGAGCTCAAACTAAATAGGGGGAAGTCCCTTAAAAGTCACTTAAAAGGCCAAAATCCAAAAGATCCTGATGAAATAAACTGATCTACAGTAGCTCTGAGTTTTAGTGAATCCTCCAATCAGAAAAAAGTCCATTACTAACAAGCATAAACAGACACAGCATCAAGATGAATAAATTAGTTAAAATTTCACAAGTAGAAATTAAGCAGAAATGAAACACATTTAGTGGCTGTTTCCCCCTTAAGTGGGTTGGTTGGGCCTGATTTCAATCTATTGAATAATATATCTATTTATAATGTTGTTTGTTTCCAGACTGTAGAGAAAAAAATAGCACTGCTATTACTACGACCAGTCTTAAAAATGCATAAAATGGGGAAACTCGAAATAAGCAATAAAGAAAAAAGAAGGAAAAACAATGACCTTGCAGCAATCCCTGGTAGCGAGCAGCAATCCCAGGTAGCGAACAGCAATCCCTGGTAGCAGGTAGCAATCCCTCGTAGCAGGTAGCAATCCCTGGTAGCGAGCAACAATCCCTGGTAGCGAGCAGCAATCCCACGTAACAGGTAGCAATCCCTTGTAGCAAGCAACAGTCCCTCGTAGCGAGCATCAATCCCTGGTAGCAGGTAGCAATCCCTCGTAGCGAGCAACAGGCCCTCGTAGCGAGCAGCAATCCCTCGTAACGATCAGCAATCCCTCCTGTATGGATTCATGCATCAGGCTAGACCTAATTCCCACAAAGAACCAATGGAAACATGGTTGTTCTCCAACATCCAGCCTTAATGCTGGATCGGGTCAAAGTTTAGTAAAGTTCTGGTTTCTGTTTTCAGGTTAAGGAGAACCAAGATGGCTCCACGTGGTTTGATGTTGGCGTGTTTAAGACGCTCTACTGTGAGGTCAGCCACTACTTCCTGCCTGCTGAGGACGAGCAGGTGAGACCGCCACACAGCTCACCCTGAGCGGTGTAAGGTGGATCTATTGACTGTATTTCTACGTTCTGCCAGGCCTTTCACCAGAGGAAGCTTCCGGGGCCTCAGGACTACCAGGGCAGGGAGAAGCAGGAACTGAGTCCAGGTCAGATGTACAGGTTCAGAGTCGCAGGGATCAACTGCTTCGCTCAGGGAGACTTCAGCCCCGCCAGCGAGTTTAAGACGTGCCAGCCTGGCTTTCCTGGAGCGCCCGCCGCCGTCAAGATCTCCAAGGTGACCAAGCAGGAACTGGCTGAACGGGTTTAAAGATGGTGAGCTGTGGTGGAATCAGGGTTCTGCTTGGTGTGCAGGTCAATGATTCGGTCCAGATCACCTGGGAGCCCCCCTCGTCTCCGTCGGGTCGGATCCTGGAGTACTCCATGTACCTGGCGGTGAGGAAGAGCCGCTCCAGCTCAGAGCGGCCGGGACAGATGGCCTTCATCAGAATATACCGCGGTACCAAGACGTCTTGTTTGGTTGGCTCCTCCCACCTGGAGAACGCTCACATCGACAGCTCTTCGTCCTGTCGGCCTGCCGTCGTCTTCCGCATTGCTGCGAAGAACGAACAGGGCTACGGGCCGGCGACGCAGATCCGCTGGATCCAAGGTGGGAGGGGGAGGGGCTTAGTAACTTCCTGTTCATTCCTCACCCTTATTCCTTCCTTCTAATCATTCTGTTTCTTAGATCCCATCACACTGCGAGCCTCTGCATCCAAAACAGACTGCAGTGCGGAGGCTGACCCGGATGCAGCTGACAGGTAACAGCAGTGCAGTGAGCGTCCATGTTTGGACCTTAGCAGGGTTCTGGGAGGAGGGGAAAGAATCTGGGTTATGGCGCTGTCACACCTTGAAGATTTAGCCGACGTCCCAGTATCTCCTAAAATGCTAGCATACGCTGAACTTTCTATGTATTTTTTCATGTTTGGGTGTATGCACAGGGCATATATAACGAGTCTAGAGCGTATGTCCAACTTATGCATAACACACGGCAGCGTAATGCCAATGAAATGATGCACAAGCCAGTGTCCTAAGGGGGGCAGAGATGCGCCTGGAGGCGCTCAGCCTGCATAAAAAGCACAAGAAGATTTCTCTAAATTTTGCAGTTGCTGTAAAGCTGCTGTTTGCCTTCTGCCAAAAAAAGAAATAAAGGTTTGCAGTCGCAGCAGATTCAGCTTCATGTCTGCTAGGAAGTTTATTGGTTGAGGCCATGGGCGTGAACGCAGGCAGGATCCAGCACTGACCTTCACGCTCACCCTACAACTGGAACTGAATTAAATGGATAAGATCATGCTGATGTTGGAGGACAGCTACTATATGTACGTATTAGCGTCTTAGCCTTGCAGGATCCTCCAGCTCTTCTGGAATGTCTGAAGTTTGGAGGAGAACTGATGTTTCTTCCTGTGAACCCC
>NW_015151060.1:104927-107015 GCF_000732505.1 Cyprinodon variegatus | reverse complement strand
CCATCCATCCATCCATCCATCCATCCATCCATCCATCCATCCATCCATCCATCCATCCATCCATCCATCCATCCATCCATCTGATCCTGTGTGTTTTTGTTCCTCCTGCAGCTCCAGCTGAGAACGTTCTGGAAGAGCCACATGAAAAAGCTTCACTCAGGAAGTTGAACGGAGCATTTCCTAAACATCTCTCCTAATTTATTATTATTTTTTTCTGGTTAAGTTGTAAATAGATTCACCAACAGATTTTACTTCCAGCTGTTTTATTAAGTAATCTAGAATATGAAGAAATTGTCAGTTGTCTTATTTTTTGTTATAAACATTTAACAATCAATCAAAAAAATATTTATATGACTGAAGTTTCCCAAAAGTTGGAGAATATTTTACCCTAAACCCAGTTTTAGAGTTTTTCTATGAAATCTAGAGAGAACAGAGTTCGTGTTTTGATTCATAACAGTTTTAGTGTCATAACCATTTTTTTGTGTTTTTCTGTTTTCTCATGTAAAAACTGAACGTCTGACTTAGACATCAGCTCTGGTGGACTATTTAACATTTTTTATGTGAAGCAGCCTTTTATCTTTAAACTTAACACAGATTTTACTCCAGAAAACTTTTAATACGGGCTTTTGTGTAAAAAGGCACATTGTAGGGGGTCAGACTATTTTATTTTATTTTTATTTTTTTTATTGTATACAAATTGATTAAACAAACAAACCAATTTTAATTTGGGGCCCAAAATCTACTTGAAACTATTTATGAAAAAAGGTATGGAAGTAATAGTAAATTTAATTCCCTACCTCACCCGTTACTTTTGGTGGTTTTGATCATTGTGCAGCACTTCCACACAGCTATGCTTAATCCAGGAAGTAGGGGATCATTGTAACTGGCTCAGTTCGTAGCGGTAATAAAAAAAGCTAACTGGAGCATCTTAATTACTGTTCTTCATTAAAGTTTATACTAAATATTTGTTTTCTTTTTATTTAAACCTATTGAAAAAAGTCAAATTTACAATAAATGAAATTCCAAATTGGAAGTTAGAAGTGAAGCTCCCCCTACTGGCCTGGAGGATCCAAACAGCTCTTTGTTTTGTCTCAATCTATCTGCGTTATTTGAATAAAGGGGTGGGCTAGATGTTTTGCAAAAAAGCAAAGCTGTCAGATTATCATTGGTGACAGTTTATTTGAAATAACCTCAAACTAACTTGTATTTTTTTTTTATTTTTTTTTTTATTTAGTCATAAGGTGCTTCCTGTTAGGATTCCTTAAATACAAGCTGTGTTGTTACTCCTTTTACAGGGATAGATATGATTTTGGCTTCTCTATTTAGGAAGAAAATTTTAAAATAAGTTTTTTTTTTTATTAGAAAATATTCAAATTCATTATCCATTTGCCATAAGTCTGTATTTCATCTTCATCTTGTCTGAAATCACTACCTTCGCTCTTCCCTTCATCAGGTCCTATTTTTTCTATCTCTAAAGAGTTTTATGCTTTTGAAAGGGTCTAATAACTCATAAATTTTCTACATTTGGCTAAAGTGGTATGAGGTCCAAACTGAAGTCAGCGCTCCATGTTGCTTCAGTTGCTTATGTACAGCTACAGAGAGAACTGTAAATGTATTCTTATTAATGGAAAATAAAGTTGATATTACAGTTTTTTACAGTCGCTAGGACCCATTTTTCAATACTTAAGTCACTTTTTCAAAACTCTTCACACAGTTCTCCAAACCAACTTTCAGCTTGGCACAGCAGTTCATTTCACATTCAAAATGCACTAAAACTACCAAATCACTTCATACATATCTCAAATCAACACATTCTTCCATAACACTAGCAAAGGTTGACAGCCAACAAACACACTTTGTCACCCACAAAACAATGACCTAAAAAACACTAACAACATGTAGCATTATACAATCTCGGTTAATAATTCACTGCAATAGAGGTTACTGGAATGAATCAGACATGATGCAGAATGCTTCAATATATTTTATGTCTTTTATTTGTTTTTAGGAGTAATTCCAAAATACAAGAATTTGTATTCACATCATCCACTGATACAGATACAATAGTAGGGCAATACACCTAGGAAA
>NW_015151060.1:98389-103996 GCF_000732505.1 Cyprinodon variegatus | reverse complement strand
TTTTTTCAGGACTCTAGAAATAGTTGTGATGCTTACACTGTGAATATTTGCAAAAGTAATGTTGTCTGCCAAAACTGTGTCTCGAATCTCAGTGAGTTTTATGCCATTGTTTCTGATGACCATATCAACAATGGCAGTTTCCTGCACATCAGTGAGCATCCTTCCTCTCCCACCTGTGTGAGGTAACCGTTGAGTCCTAAGCAGAAATGCTGAAGCAATTACACACAAGTCTATTTACTTCTGTAATGTGCAACTCAGTCAAATGCCCTTGCAGAATACAAGTTACCTGTTGGTTTGCCGGAAAACTCTAACAAACAGAACAGAAATTAAGTTGATTCAGTTGTTACTAAGCACTGTTTTTTCTGTTTTTTGGTTCCAAATGTCTTCAAACCCTTATTTGTCTTTTAAGGCTCTTCATAGTGGCAGTTTGTCAACTTTGTAAAACAAACATAATGAGAGCCTTTGATGATATGCGTAAGGCTTATCTAAATGATGGAAAAACAAAAATATGGCCTGTAGTGGCCTGTACGGAAGAGGCTTCTGACTGAAGACATCTCTGGTTAGTCCTCCACAAAGATCTGGTGTATTTGTTTACTCAAATTTATTCACACAAAAATAAATACTAAACACCTAAACCTATTTTGCTAATTTAGGGATTCATTTGTGGCTGATTAAATGCACCACAGAAAAACTACTTTTATGTATTTTAGCTGAAAATGTACAGAGAGCAGTAACCGTATTATGCTGGAACAAAGTTATTGAAATAGCAAATAAACTTTAACTGGGTAACACAGAACATGTTTATGTCATGAATGTCATATGGAAGAAACAATTTTACATGTTTTGTTTAGATAGATATACTTTATTTATTCCAATATGGGAAATTGCAGAGTAGTAAAAGCTTTACACATAGTGAAAGTCACAATACAATGAGGTAAAAAGTTAAATAACATCTAGATGTATTTACAACATAAATGCAATATAAAATTGTATAAATAAACAGTGTTGGTTAAAGTACAAGTAAAATAAGTTTAAGGTGCAGTGAACAGATTATATATAATGGAGCACAGTACAGTAGTAAAATCAATAAGATTTAACAGTAGTAAATAAAATCAAGAGAGTTCACATTTGGAGGAAGAAATAAGAAAATAAGGAATTTTTTAAATATTCATAATGTTATTCATAGTCAGGAAGCTCTCATCAAAACAGGGTTAATAAATAGTATAGTTTCCAACAGCCATTAAAACACAAGAAGAAAAAGAGGAAGATTCCCAGAGGATAGGCAGGAAATTAGGGTTATTAAAAACTGTTTATTTTAAAATAATGCTAAATTGAAAAATAAATATATATTCGTACCAACATACCGCTTCACAGTCTTGTACAGTAGGTGGCGGTAAGCACCTTTAAATCGTTTGCAAGCCGCCCATAAAGAAAATACGAAGAAGAAAAAGATTTCCCATGATTCCATAGTTTGTAGTTTACGGAGTAGCTAGCTCGCTAATTGAGCTAACTACACAGTAGCGGTGGCACAAAGGGTAAGCAGGTTTATTCTGGACGGAATCTAAATATATTTAAGAAGAAATAGCGTTTACGGTATCACTGATAGACGAGTTCGTTCTACTTTTCTAAACCCAAATGCAGTTTTTAGCGTAATTCATGTTAGCATAGTTAGCTAGTGTGCAAAGCTAGCATACAAATAACTGTTTGGTTTCCCGCTTTGAAATAGATTTCGGGTATGAATGTTGGGTTTGATGAAACACTCAAGATATATTGACATTATTGTTATCTTTTATCTTATGTGTAATAACTTTGTTTAAAGAATTGAGCTGAGGCGCCGAGTGTCCGATAATGGATGTAGTGCAGGAGCTAGTTAGCGCCTGCGGCGCGATTTTCAAATGCATCAGTGGACCTTCACTGTAGTTATATTATTGATTTCTTTGTCAGCTTTTAAAGTCGTTTAATTTGAAACGTTCGCGGTTTGAACAGTTATTTTACTGCAGTTTTCAAAAACGGACCTTATTGTTTAGGTCGACCTTCGATCAAAGTGCTGCATGATTCATGAACCTGTGATCTATAATGTTTCATAAAGTCAGTTTTAAATGTCTGTGTTTAGATCCAGCTGTAGGTTGGTAGCATCATTATAGCTTCTTGTAGACAGAAACAGAGCAACTGTTGCCTAGGAAACGACTTTACTAATCACTTGAGACTGATTAGGAGCTAAGAGGTTGGAACAAGTGGGACTCAAAGCCTCCATGGTTACTGACAACAAATCATGGACTCATTTTTGCTCTTCTTCATCTGTTGAAGTGAAACTGAAGCCAGATGAATCACCGTAAGACGGTGTAGGACCTTCTTTTTAAACAGATTTGGTGAATATTGTTTGGTTTTAAACCTGTGCAGGTGAGATGACCTCCACGCTGGGCCAGACGGCTCCTCTGGTCTCAAACCTGGAACCAGGGATGGGGAGGTCTGCTGCCGTGCTGGGGCTGTCTGCGGGGGTAGGGGGGGCAGAGATGGAGCTGCAGAAGATGCTGATCAATGAGAGGATCAAGTCTGAAAACCACCGAACCAACTACCAGAAGCTGATGGCTGAGCACACCAGGTTTGGATTATCAGGATGTTTCTCTACAGATCAAAGGAATATTGATCCGCTGAGATCTTTAGCTTGTGTTGTTTGGTTTGACCTGTGCAGCCTGCAGACGGATTTCACGCGGATGCAGAGCGAATTTAAACGCCTGCTGAGCGAAAGACAGTCGGAGCAAGAGAAGCTGCAGCGTCTGCTGGCGGAGCTGCGAGGAGAGCTGCTGGACAAAACCCGGGAGCTGGAGGAGCTACGGCTACAGGTCCGACTCAGAACCACAAAGGACTCACTAGTTTATACTAATCCCAAAAAGAAAACGTGGAACAGGTGTATGATTTCTTTTCATGTGTGATGCTTTGCAGGTGATGACGCCTCAGCGGTTGGAGCTGCTCAGGGCTCAGGTGCAGCAGGAGATGGAGGCTCCTGTGAGGGAGCGCTTCAACAAGCTGGAGGAGGTAAAAACGCAGAGGTTATTCTAATGGTTGATCATCCTTATGTAGTAATGCAAAATCCAGGGATCAAAAACAACTTTGCTTACCTATTTAGTAGTGTTGGATTGATAGAATGATCTAACTCACACAAAGAACAATAGTCAGCAACATCATTTGAGTTTGACATTTTTCAGTTCTTATTTGATTAAAACTGGTCATTTTTATTTAGAATAAATCAAAATATGTAAATTCATAAATTATGAATCCACACCGACCTAATATCCCAAATAAAAGCTTTATTTTATTGTTAGATAAAAGTAGATATTTATTTAGTAATTTCAGTTAGTTTCATCCCTTGTTGAAGGATTCTTAACTTTCAAGCCAAATTTTATTTATTTATTTATTTTTTTAATATTGACATATTTTTTTTTTACTATTGAGCTGTTTTAAGTTTCTTGCTTTTTTTGCGCCCCTCATGAAAAACATCCCCTCCACTGCTGGCAGGTTTAAACACTTTCCTCAATGTCGGTGTTTACAAAGTGTTCCTGCACAGTTCAGTGGAAAAATGTTTTAGTGGGCTGAACATGATCAGAGCACTCCGTCTTTTCCTTGTACATAAAAAAACACAAACAGTTTTTCCCGCTTTTTTATGTGAAACAAGTAGAGTTAAACTCCTCTTTGTATATAGTTAAATAAAGAACAAAGATCACAGTTTACATGCAATGTCTGTCTCACTGGCAGATCTTGGATCAGCTTCTCTGATTGGTTGTCAGCATCCAGCTGCATAAGTTTAGATTTTCCTCCTCCAGCATCGGCCTCTCTAGATGCTCTTATTGCGTGTTGAGCCAAATGAACAACAGGAAACGTGCAGAAAGCTATAAAATGCGCAGCGCTGGGTCTAAATGAAGCATAAAGTCATCAGAATCAGGATCAGACATACTTTAATTTTCCCAGAGGGAAATTACTTAAGTCATAATAAACAGCTCAAGATCTATTGTTCGCTGTTTCTACAAAATAAGTTATAAAATTACATGATTCATGCTAATATCTTATAGAGCTGATATGGGTATGATGGAGGAGACTCATCCACGACATCCGACACTAAACTCTCCTCCTCTTGCATGTTTCCTCTGTCCATAGCGTTCCTTGACAGTGTCGTTTCTAAGTCACCAATTTAGTGCTACTTGGTACCAATGGAATTTCCCATTGGGAACCTACTAGCACTAAGTTGCTAACTGGTTAGCAAGATGGTTCCAACAAACCGGCCACAACCAAACGGGCGTGTGAACCTTCCGCCACAACAATCCCACCCCCTTGATAAACGAACAATCACATTCACTTTATTCACCACTCGAGAGAATTCGGAAACATTTAGAAGAGCCGATTCCCTACGACTTTAAATAATGTTAAACAACTTTTAATCTGAAGAAAAATAAGCATTTATTAACAAATACAAAAACATCTAAAGTCCTGGCTGCTGAATGGAGTGAACTGGTTCGGTTTTTTTCCAGACTCGTCCAGATTTACCTTCATTCTCTCCACTTTCTGCTGCAGGACAAACTCTAAGGCTGTTACTCCAGCATGTCTGTCTGAGCCTTTAATTTTTCCACGTTCTGAGGTCATAAATAGATTTTCTATTATATTTAGATCAAACATTTCTAATATCCCTCTGTCAGTTTAATGTCTGTCAGTTTATTTTTTTATTTGTCATAAAGCATAGATACATTTGACCATAGCTGCTCCTTTATCATCAAGAGTCTTCCTCCAGTCCTTTAAAGGTCTTTGTCTGGTCGTGTCTCCTCTCTAGGAGACGGAGCGGTACCGGTCCGACTACAACAAGCTGCGCTACGATTTCACCTTCCTCAAGTCCCAGTTTGAGCACCAGAGAGAAGAGCACGCTCGTGTGCTGGAGGAGAGAAGGATCATCTACGAGGCGGAGGTGGCTGCTTCTGTTGGAGGTATCAGGGTTCTAGTGATAATTTGCTGATGTCATTCTGGGGTTCTGTTGTCAGGTTGCTCGACTGGAGAGGGACAGAAAGGAACTGGTGGCTCATTATCAGGGCTCAGACGCTCTGAGTGACGGGAGGCGGGTGGAGGCTCTGCTGAGAGAGAAGGCCCAGCTGAACCAGAGGCTCAAAGGCCTGGAGGCAGAAGTAGCCGAGCTCCGAGCGCAGAAGGAGAACTCAGGGCAGCAGGCTGAGAGCGTCCAGCGCACCCAGACCAGACAGCTGACTGAGCTGCAGGCGGCCGTCAAATCGCTGGAGGTGAACACAAAGTGTCTGATAGTGACCGTGTTTTACCGCCTGATCGTTCTCTGATCAGACCGTGTTTTACCGCCTGATCGTTCTCTGATTAGACCGTGTTTTACCGTCTGATCGTTCTCTGTTCAGACCGTGTTTTACCGTCTGATTGTTCTCTGATTAGACCGTGTTTTACCGTCTGATCGTTCTCTAATCAAACCGTGTTTTACCGTCTGATTGTTCTCTGATTAGACCGTGTTTTACCGTCTGATCGTTCTCTAATCAAACCGTGTTTTACCGTCTGATTGTTCTCTGATCAGACTGTGTTTTACCGTCTGATCGTTCTCTAATCAAA
>NW_015151060.1:91041-97959 GCF_000732505.1 Cyprinodon variegatus | reverse complement strand
CTGATCAGACAGTGTTTTACCGTCTGATCTTTTTCTGATCAGACCGTGTTTTACTGTCTGATCTTTCTCTGATCAGACAGTGTTTTACCGTCTGATCTTTTTCTGATCAGACCGTGTTTTACCATCTGATCTTTCTCTGATCAGACCGTGTTTTACCGTCTGATCGTTCTCTGATTAGACAGTGTTTTACTGTCTGATCTTTCTCTGATCAGACAGTGTTTTACCGTCTGATCTTTTTCTGATCAGACCGTGTTTTACCATCTGATCTTTCTCTGATTATACCGTGTTTTACCGTCTGATCGTTCTCTGATTAGACCGTGTTTTACTGTCTGATCTTTCTCTGATCAGACCGTGTTTTACCGTCTGATCTTTCTCTGATCAGACCGTGTTTTACCGTCTGATCTTTCTCTGACTATACCATGTTTTACCGTCTGATCGTTCTCTGATCAGACCGTTTTACTGTCTGATCGTTCTCTAATTAGACCGTGTTTTGATCGAACCGTGTTTTACTGCCTGATCGTTTTGTAATCAGACCATGTTTTACTGCCTGATTCTTTTTTTGATCGAACCGTGTTTTACTGCCTGAACGTTTTGTGATCGAACTGTGTTTTACTGCCTGATTATTTTTTTGCCTGATCGTTTTGTGATCAGACCGTGTTTTACAATCTGATCGTTCTGTTATAAAACCGAGTTTTACCGTCTGATCGTTCTGTTATAAAACCGAGTTTTACCGTCTGATCGTTCTGTTATAAAGCCGAGTTTTACCGTCTGATCCAATGTGCTGCAGGCGGAGCGTCTGTCGTTGCGTCAGCAGCTGGAAAGAACGGGGTCTGAGCTTCAGCAGAGCCAAGAGCAGAACAGCCAGCTCACAGGACGGCTGCTCAAAGCAGAGAGAGATGTCATCTCGCTGAACTCGCAGGTAGGACCCCCCCCCGCCAGTCTGAGGCGTCAGTCAGCCATCGCTGCCCTCTAACCTTTAATGGATGCACTGGTTTCAGATGGAAAGCCTGAAGCATTCCCATAAGCTGGAACTGGCGGGCGTCAAACTGGAGTGTGCTAGCTCTAAAAGAGAGCTGGAGAGGGAGAGGGACGCTGTGCAGGCCCAGATGGACGGTACCGCTAACACATGTTTTTTACCATTCTGCTTCCTGACGGCTCCATCACAGCTACATGCTGCCTTTATCTTCACATCCTGAGTCTTACTGGTTGGTTTCAGGGCTTCAGACTGACATTGATGTTCTGAAGGAAGCACTGGACCGAAGCAAGGAGGTTTTGGTGGAAAAAGAGAGGGAGCTGGTGAGGAAGGTGCAGTCGGTCCGAGAGGAGGAGTTCCACAAACAAGCCACTTTAAACGAGGAAAAGTCAGAATCTGATCATTCACTTCGACAAGGAAAGAATGACTGAAAACTACAGAGAACGTTTTCCTCATCTTGATTCTTCTTCTAGGTTGGAGCTGGAGAATCGCCTCGCCATGTTAGAGCAGCAGAGGGCGCTGCAGGACGCCTCAGATCAAACCTTAAAGGAGGAGTGGGAGGAATGGGTCCGCAGCGCTCAGCAGGGAGAGGAGTCGGCTCGCAGAGAGCTGCTTAACCTGAGGTCAGCCTGCAACTCCGTGGTTCACCTGCAGAGAGCGCTGTCCTGAACAATTCTTTTTTTGTTGTTGTTGGTGTTTCTTTGAAAAGTTCGATCAAATGGTTGTTTTCTGTCTGTTAGAAACAAGCTGCAGCAGCAGAGTTTGAAGATGGAGGAGCTGGAGAGACAAAGAGCAGAGATGGCCGACCTTCAGCAGGTGAGACCACGGGCTTTACATCCACCGAAGCAGATGTTTGGTTTCTCTACTGAAGGTTTGGTTTCTGATAACAGCAGAACCAGGAGCTGGGGGTCCAGCTGGCGGCGCTGAGGCGTTCTGAAAGCGAGCTGATGGACGCAAACCAGAGCCTGAGAGAAACGGTGGACAGAGCGAGGGAGGAACTGAGGGCAGCGCGGGCACAGGCGGAGAGGAGTCAGCACGAGGCGGAGAGGTGCAGCTACTCGCTCCGCCCCTTCTCGGAGGTTCTCCTTTATCCTGGTTTTGACCAACCTGCTGTCTGTTGTTGCTTCTCCAGGATGGTGGAGGACCAGCTGGTGGAGAAGCACAGGCTGCAGCAGCGGGAGGCGGAGCTTCAGCAGAAATACTCTCAGGCCAAAGAGAAGCTGCAGAGAGCAGCGGCGGCTCAGAAGAAGGTCCGCTTCATGACCTCAATCTGCTTTTATCGTCTAAAACAACAATGAGCTGAATACAAGGTTTGTGTCGTTTAGAGGAAACATCAGACAGAGAACCGAGAGAAGAAGCTGCAGGATAAGATCCAGCTGCTGGAGGCCAAAATCGAGGAGCTGGAACTAGAAGCTGCTGCTGCTAAGAAGTCAGTCTGACTCCATCGATAACCTGAAGCTCTTCTGGCTTTTCTGTCGCCTAATTTTCTTTCCGGGTGTTTCCAGGCGCTCGGTTTTCTCAGAGGAGCAGGCTCAGCTGAAGAGACGTCTGAAGGAGCTGCAGCGGCGACACCACGAGTTCCGCCGCCTCCTCCTGGGCGGCCAGGGGCCCCACCCCATGACCTCCTCCCTCTCCCTACCGGTCCTCGGGTGCGAGGGCCCGCTTTCTGTCGACCTGGTGAGGCTCTGATTATAGTTGGATGAGGTCTGATTAAACTGGGCCCAATGTTCTGGAAACTGGATGCAAAGCTATTGAATATAAGAATCCAGGACAGGTTTCTCTATTTCAGCAAGCACTTTGTAAATGTTAGGAAATAGAAATGTAGAATATCTTTCCTTAAACTTCAAAATTGTCTTGGAAGAATGTTAAAATCTTAGTTCTGACAGCAAACTAAAGCATCCAGACGGCGTTTGTTCTGCAGGAGGCGGAGTTCTCTGTGCTGCGGAGGAGACTGGAGAGTCTGGAGAACGCTCAGCAGCAGCAGCTGGAGGAACTGGGCTCACTGGTGCAACAATGAGCACGGCTCTGCTCCCAAACCTGACCTCTGACCCCGACCGTGTCACCTTCGTTCCAAAGCTCCTCAGGAATAAATCTTTTATTGTTTACATTTATCTCCCTCCTCAACGGGCCTGGAAAGCCTTTAGAGCCGATAAACACGATACCCTGAAAAAAAGAACTTATCTGATCGATTTTATGTTTAAATAAAAGAAGATTTTTTATCTCTGGGTTTTAGAACAGAAACAAACATTGTTAGGGAAACAAAATACAGATTTTAGGGAAAAAGAATAAAATTTTATGCAAAATGGAAAAACAAAAACTACATTTTCCGTTGCATAATGACTAGAAATCAGCATTAATGTTTTAATGACATCATTAGAAGCCATTCTGGGTGTGAAGCTGAGGTTGATGTTGACATCAAGGCACTATGAACAGAAACTTGCACATAAAAATGTACAAACTTATTTTTTTTTACTTGAATAATAACTCAGCTGTCGATTTCCTTTGCTCCGTTTGAGAAGCTGATGTGAATTTATTGCTTGTTTATTTAAAGTTTTCCAGGTTTAAAGGTGTTACATGTTCAGTCCTTCCAGTTTTTATCTCCAGCTTACTTCATAAAAGTAATCCTCAGCGGGGTTCCTTCGCTCTGATCTCTGAAACGTTTTCAGCTCCATGTTTACTGAAGGTGATGACTGCCTCGTCACAGACGTGGAAGAGCTCCCCTCCCTTCCTGTCGAGTTCATTCAAGTTCAGCTTACGGATGAGCTCAGTTCCATGAGCAGCTCTTCAGGCTGTCAAATAAGTCTTTTACATGCTGCAGTTGCTCCAGCAGCTCAGTGGGGGCGCCGTTGCTGAGCAGCTTCTCGTTGATCTGTGGAAAATCCAGACAGGTGTCACAGGAGAAGATGCTTCCCTAAAATCTGCTGCACAGTGGATTGAATAAATGCATGATCAGATCTGTTCACAGATTCAACCTGTTGGAAACGATAATAAAAGCGACAGCAGACTCTGCTTTCTAGATGTCCTACTTTGCAGAAAGGAACAGGAAACATAAAGGCTTGACACGCAGCTGAAGAAGTTCAACTCGTTTCCTTTCTGTCCTTCCATTTGATTATCAGTTTCACAACCTACTTCTGCAGTGGCCTACATCTCGCAGCTTTTCCTGTGAGGAAACAGCTACTAGTAACATGTCTTTAATGTTCTTAAATTCTTTCTTTGAATCTGGAAGATGATACATGGTCATCATTAGGCTGCTTCAGCTAAAAGTTTGACTGTTTGGATTTGCTGTTTATTTTGCGGCCTAGAAGCTGTGAATTAGGGATGCACCAATTAAAAAACCTAAGGCCGATATATATATATATTCCCATTACAATATTATAACAACCAGAAAACTGTATTTACAATATATTATACACTGCAAAATCTGATCTAAACATAAGTAAAGTTTTCTTAAATTTTGTATATTTTGAGCAGGTTAATAAGATGATCTGCCATTGGATTATTATACCATTAAATTCCACATATAGAGTTAATGCACCTAAAAAAAAATATATATATATAAATTATCTTATTCCATTGGGAAATCACTTTACTTACCTGCTCAAATCAAAGTGAAATACATTGATTTAGATAAAGACATGTCCGATTTTGCCGTTTGTTTCTCTACCATTTGGACATGATGAAACAAAAACAGTGCAGACCAGGGATGAAAAATGCAAATGCAAAAAAGATTATTATGTTTTATTATATAAATATTTTTTTTTCCATCTCGTTAATTGATAACGTAAAAAAAAATCCTTTAAATGTTGTAGTGGTATCACCGTCCACTAGAGGGCACTGCTGTTTTTTCTCTCTGGTAGTTTGCAAGAGAGGTAATGCCAGAGTCCAATCAAGGATTATTTTCACTCTTTAATGAAGATTAGGATTTTTTTTCCCCAAGCGTTTTATTGTCATTACATCGTCACAAGTACAGAGCAATAAAATTAACTCTCTGCATTTAACCCATCCGTTTGGGGAGCAGTGGGCTGCCATTGTGTGGCGCCCGGGGAGCAGCGTGGGATTAAGGGTCTTTGCTCAGGGACCCCGAGCTCCAAATTCCAAGCGCAATCCCCTAACCACTAGGCTGCCTGCAGAATGAACATCATGTGGTTCTTTTTGTGAACATAAACTCTGGATAAACAATATAGAGCCATTTAACCTCCTGCTTAAACGCTCTGCTAGCGCATAACGTCTCTCCCAGCATTGAATGCTGGATTACACTAACAGACCTACATCACATTTAGCATTTCTTTAAAACAAGGTGGCTAATTTAGACATTTTGAACTGAAAGAGCTTCCTGGATGGGAAGCAAAAAGTCTTCAAACTTGGAAGCAAAGTCCAGCGGATTATTTTTTTAGCTTCACCAACAAGGTGGCAAATATACCTTGTCTACTATTGATTGTTTGACACTGGAAACCCTAATGGGTTCCTGTTTTGTTATATCATCTAGTTTAATAAAGTGTAAGAAAACATGTTTTGTTTATTTAAAAAAAAAAACAATAGAGGCTCATCATTAGATTGTTTAAGATTGTTTAGATTAGCTGATAATTACAGTTTTGGTCAAACATCATCCTGAGCTGCATCATAACTGCTGTCACATGACCAAACAAACCATGTGACTGATCCCCTCCTAAACAACTACATGGAAACAAACATTGGTTTCAACAGGAAAATTTTTATCTGAGTCATACCTCTATGCTTAAAGATGAACCATATCTGTGGATTCCAATATTAATGCCAAGTATCAGTAATACCGTGGGTGGGTCGTGGGTTCGAGCCCCACGTTGGGCGCAAAACATTTTGGGAGGGGAGTGGTGGCCTAGTGGTTAGGGCATAGGCCTGTGAGTTTGATCTCCCACTCTGGCTCCCTTAGCAACCTTATTAACCTCACACTGCAGCGGCTGCACAATGGCAGCCCACTGCTCTCCAAGGGGATGGGTTAAATGCAGAGAAGTAATTTCCCTCTGGGGTAATTAAATGTTAATTATATATATATATATATATATATATATATATGAGATGAATGCATCCTCATGTTGTGGATGTAAGGACTAACCTGCTCGAAGTATCGCTGTACAAATTCATAGAGCTTTTTGAGGGCTGCGGCTTCGTTGAACTCCCCTTCATGTTTCTAGAGAGAGAGAGAAAGAAATAGGAAAGTAAATCATTTAAAGGTATAGTGGAGGATGTTCTTTTTCCAAGTGGATCATCAGAATAAGTTGCCCTCCCAATTGTCAATCATTTTGGTGATATGTTTACGTAAGGCCATCCTACGTGCTCGTCCCCATTTTTACTTACCGATGGTCAGTCTGACATAGTGGAAAAATTTCAAATCTTCTTTTAAACACAGCGTGCACAAGGAGAAATGGGCTCGTGCACGCTCTCACATACGTTAAATAGGCTTTCCCTCTCCGGAGCGGGTACAGGGTTGTGTATGCGCATATTTTTGAAAGTGGAGAGGGCGGGTCTCTTCAAATATTCGCAAAAATCCTCCACTATAGCTTTAAAAAAAAAAAAACCCTAGAACTTGAACTCATCACAGCTGCCAGAGTGCTGTGGATCAAAAATCTGGTCTCTGCTGCCAACAAAACTACAGTTTTAATGCAGCTCATCAAACAAGCCATTAAAAAAGCAGAAATATCTGAGATTATATCGTCCAAACTGGACTGGTTACACAGAACCATTGAGCGATGCTGGGTTTGAAATCTGTTAATGGATTCCCAGTACTTTATTCTCAAAATTGTGATGGAGTCCAGGCCAATTCTTCAAAGATCAAAAGCAAGACCAAATCTTTAGAATTTGACTTAAATATTGGAACAGTTAAAACAAATAATCCTAATTTAAATCACAAAATGAATTGAAAAGATTAACTGATTCATCACAATAAACTAAAAAAATACTGATTTCAA
>NW_015151060.1:58445-90774 GCF_000732505.1 Cyprinodon variegatus | reverse complement strand
ATATATATATATATATATATGTGTGTGTGTGTTTACTACTTTTAATTATAGAAATAATGGGAGAGAAGAATTTTTCCACTACTGTATTTTGGGGTTTTCTTTATGTTGAACACCAGATTGCATTAATCATAAAATGCCAATAAGTTCAAGGTAAAAACTAAACATCTGATCCTGTTTTATTTAAAATATTTGGTCTTGATGAAATTTACTGAGGTTTGATAATATGGTAAAAACGCTCCTCCATCCCTGGTGATGAGTTTATGTGATTTTACCTTGGACTCTCCCTGCAGGAAGTCTCTGAACTCAGCGTCGCTAACTTCTGGCTGCTCTCGGATCTGTTTGTAGTAAGCCTTCACCTCCTGCTTGAACTTAGGGATATCTTTGGCGTAGAGAAGCTTGTTGGTCGGTGCGTGCTGAAACATTTTGTCATTTAGTTATTTTTTACTTGGAGTTTTTACTCAGTTCTGCGATTGTGCAATGGAACGTGCTTCTTCACCTTCCCCAGCTGGGTCTCACTCAGGGAGAAGGAGTCCATGAAGGCCTGAGCGATGACGGACAGGCAGCCATCCACATGGGGGGTCTTCTCCATGTCGAACACAAACTGCGGGTTCTTCAGGATGTTGATCCAGAAGCGCAGTGGCAGGCTGGTTTGGAGAGAAAGGAAACCGAACGGTTCATTCTCACACTCACTGTCCAATCAGAGGCGAAGGAAGCCATCCTTACCTGTTGGTCTTCCAGATGTGTCGCACGTCTGGATCTGTGATCTTCATGTTCTCTGCCTGAGCATCCAGGAAGTCAAAGAAGTATTTGATGGCGAGTGGGGCTCTGCTCTGGGACATCCCCCAGATGGACCTGAAGAGGTTCTCCACATATGAATGAACGGCCACCTTAGAGCAGGAGACAGAACAACTGAACGTCATGAGGAAACCTTAAAAAAATCTTTTTTTTCCTACTTCTGTTTGTCCCAGCAGAGAGCTGCACTGGAACCAGTTGATCCTACCTTGGTGGAGAGCAGCTTGGTCAGGTACACCTCTTTCAGTTTGAGCTTCTTCCTCTCTGGGTTCCTCCCTTGCTCCTCCACCACATCAGGATCAATCTGCACCAACAACACCAACCAACCCATTAGCTGCACTCAATAACTATCCTGTTAAATAGGCATTAGAGCGAAAACTATGAAGTTGGAGTAAAAAACAGCCTCCTACCAAATGGAAGTACTTTCCACAGAAGTTTTCATCATCTAGAAAAAAAAGTAAACAGGAAGTAACGTGATCAGACAATTTATTGCTTTATTAGACATAAAACATGCAGTAAAACAAACCAGCGGAAAAAACAAACAAACAAAGAAAAACGTTATACGAGATATTGATTAATTAAAATGAAACCAACGTTTATTTGTTTCTGTTAAAGTGTAAAAAATAAATGCAAATTGGAATATTTACAGTGCCGGTTCTAGACCTAATCTACCAGGGGGCCCACGGTGAACCCGTGTTTTTTTATGGAGACACAAAACTAAAGATTGAAAAAAAAAAAAACATGGCAGTAATTCATTGATTGATTAATATACATTACTTAGCATAATATAATAATTTAGTTGTTATCTCAGCAATGAATTATTGATTGAAACATATTAGGTAGATTTCGAGCAGCAGTAATAATATATTTCTGACTAGAATTATCTGCTCCTGCAGATTTGAACAAACCACAATCTTAACCTAAGTTTAAACTTTGTGGTGTCCTTTGCTTCTAACTCATTGCAGAGTCTTTTTTAGCCATTGTTGATGGTAACAACAGTGCGGTAAAATGTTCCCCATTTCTTAGAAAAAAAACATTCAAAGAGCAACACTTTTTGTATTTAGAAGACCAAATATGAAACAACACCCTAAGACATTTTTCACACCTCTGTTGCAGAATGAGATCAGCATGCAGCATGACAATGAAGCACCTTCTTTGTGTCATACCCATCTCTGCAGTGCTGGATGATAGATACTTTCACTTTAAATTAAGGAGGAATGGACTATATTTAGAGAAAAAGTTTCCCTCCTTTGAAACTATGTTTAGCTATGATCTCAGACCAGAAGATGACGCTCTATGTATATCGGTTCTTACCTTGCACACTCCCCTGTGGGCTTAGCGGAGGATGAGTTTTAGTTGATAGCACTTTAATTGTTGCCCCATCATCAATCTAAAAAAACAGAATAGATTAACCAGATTATTTCCAACAAGTACATAAAGGAACTGGTTGAATTAAATAGCTAAATCAATCCAGGAGCTTCAGATGCACCAATCCTTTGTTCAGTGTTGAAAACAAATAATCCATTTTTGACTAAAAAGTGAAAAACTGAAAGCTAATTTGTTTTTCTATTTGAACAGATGTGTTGAAACTGAAAACGTTCTAATTTGGGCTCTTTAATACCGGCCCTATTTTCAGTTTCATACACTTTCTGATTTTGCCGTCTGTTGTGGCTTATAAAAAACATGTCCTGTACGAGTCTAAAGCAGAAGAAGTGTCCTCCATATTTGTTACATTCATGGCTGCTGGGTTATGTTTGTTGTGAAATCAACATCTTGCTCTACTTATCTTTTTTTTCCACATTTGAGGATAAACTAAACATTTGGGGACACATCTTAAAACCTTAGTGAGTTTCCCACATTCTAACTGCATTCATTTCATATGAAATCTAGAGCTGAAAAAATTAAGCAGATTAATCTTGATTAATTGATTATTGAAATAATTGGACGACAAATTATTTGATGATCCACCCGGAAAAAGAACATCCTTAATCTGTTAATGGCACAAATGTAAGTTCAAAATAATGTCAAGTTCAAAATAAATCTGAGGCAGTCTGGGTTGGCCTGACCTCAAATGGGTTATGATGCAGTATCATAAACACAAAAAGAAATACTGAGGCATTAGGTTTAAAGGCAGACATGAGGCAGCCTTATGGCGATCTGTAAAATTTACCCCAAGAAGGTGATAACAATTTGCACTGAGGCAAATGCATAATTTTATTGAAAGGAATTTGCAACTAATAAAGATAATGTGGATGATTTGTGCATAAAAAAACAGAGACATATGAAAAAAGAAAAAAGGAGAGAAAAACAAACTAGCTGTGATACATTTCATGTTCAGGACATCTTGATGGAGCAGAATGACCATATAAGCCATTACGCAGCATTTTTCGCCCCATCTTTTTCCCTTTATATAAAAAAAAGCTCCACCCTTTCTAGATGCGCTGACTAAAGGATGACCGTTTTCCATGTCCTCTGCTTATCAAGCTGTTGCATCAGAGGAAAACAAGTTGATTCCCTCTGACAGCAACAACTAAACCGGATCACAAGTTTCTTATAAAGTAGAAGTGAAACTGAGTGATGGCGCTGGTGCCATTAGCCCCTCCCCCCAAAAAAAACCTTCTTCCTCTTCATCTTGCAGTTTAGGCAACATTTTCTGTCCATATCATTTTTGTTGGTTAAAGAGTCACTTGCTCTGTCCACCAGCCCTGACTCAGCTCCACACCCCCAGCCTGCTTTCACAGCAGTAAAAAAAGCTGCATATGTATCTGTTTGTTTGTAACATCTCAGCCTCTGCACCGCCCTCATACAGTTGTTTTAAACTATGTAAATCTCTATTACAGTTGAAAGTCTCACCTTATAGTGTCTGAGTGTGTTGAGCTTAGTCACCTCCCCGATCACCTCGGAGCCTGCATCCACCTCCTGCAGAGGAAAAAACGATCCACCTTTCTCCAGTTCTGGAAGGAGAGAAAGATTTATTAGTTTGAGCTAAAGCAGGCGTCTTTGACAATCTTTAGGGACCCAGAATAAAGAAGAAACGGATATAAGATCCCCTGCAATGGGGTATGGAGGACCAGGAGAGTCAATGAAAAAGAAATACAACCATTGGAAATTCAGCTTTTTGTTAAAGACAAAATACAATTGTATCCATGATCCACAATTTGAATATGTATTTTCAAATCCTGTTTCTAAAAGAAGATTTGAAAACCGTAAAACATTTTGATTATAAATAACTTTCCTTATTGAACATTCAAAGAGGCAATTCCTTTTCCCACTTCTGTTTTCCTTTTTGAGCTTGAAATTTTTAAGCCTTTTTGGATTTGCATTTTATTTGGTAACACTTGAAAATAAAGTCCAAAACATTTCCGTAACGACTAGATAATATCTAGTAAACTAATCAGGAACTAATGGGAAGGTAACCAGTGGAGAACAACCCAACCCATCCTTATTATGGGAATACTGCTTCATTACCAAAGAAACAAGGAACTAATCAGGACCCATTGGGTAGTTTCATTTTACTTAAGAGTAGATAAAACATTAGTTAATGGTCAGGTGCTAATTAGCTAATGTTTGTTTCTTTATTAACTACTTGGTATGATGCTTTACTCCAAAAAGTCCATAGAATACTAGCTAGGCAATGATTTGGTCCTCGTTAAATGATAAAGATAATTAGGATGACAGCAGAACTAAAAAGCAAAAGTGATAACGTCTTTCATTAACAGGTTTACAAAAGAGAGAACCAATGAACTATGTTATTAACAAGAAACAGGTTTTTCTTAACACCTCCTCCAGCTACCTTGTGTTTTACAATTTAATTCAGTTTATTTATATAACACCAATTCACAACACATGTTGTTGTCAAGGCACTTTACAGTTCACCGGATCATCAAATTGATTCAAAGTTTTCTAACTAAGGGTCCTTTTCCCTTTTATCCTTTTTTTATTCTCTGTTACACCTACAGTATATTAAGCTACGGGCTCCCCACCACTAGTTAGAACTGAGAGTCCTCTTGGATGTTAGGTGAAACAGCAGCTTCTAAACAGAGCATGCAGGAGGAGAAATGGGCTCTCGCATGTGTTTAATAGGCGTTCCCTCTCGGCAACAGGTACAGGGTTGTGCATGTACATTTTATTTTAGTGGAGAGGGCGAGTCTTTTCAAAAATCAGTGAAAATCCTCCATTATACCTTTAAGCTTTGCCCTCTCAGGTTTAAAGTTTATTCCGAATCAACATTTCTTTAATTTCTGCTGTTGTTGTGGTAATAAACCAGTAGTCCCCTAATAAGCCACTCGTGAACTTTTAGTTCTCCTTGTTTTTATTGTAATTACTCATTAGTTCCTGATTGGTTATGCTCATTTCCTCAGTGAATACACATTAGTTACTGATTAATAATTAGTGTTTCACAGGTAACAAAGCAGCGGTGCCATAATAATCCTGGGCTGGGTGTTCCCCAGTAAGTACTGATTAACTACCAATTAATTCCTCATTAGTTCCCTGGGCGGTCTCCAGTAGTTAATCAAATTTCGTGTCATTGTTTCTTTCTACTTCCTTTCTAAGGAACAATATACTTACAGCTCATAGTTTTGTTGCAATTAATTAGTTATTTAGTTTCACCCTTTTAACAGTTTAGCTACAGTTTAACAGCTTATAAATAGATTTATGATGGCTAATAACTGGTTTAGTAATAGCTTATTAACAATGTTCTTCCAAAAGCCAAATGGAAAAAGGAAAGTGCTATGAGCATGAACTTTTCAAATATTTAATATAAAAACCTTTTTATAATGAGATTTATGAATTTGGTTTTTTAATATGAAAATGGATTTTGAAATAAATTTTTAAATTATTGAGTATTGTTTTCAATAATGGATTAATAAATACTTACAATTCCTCTGTAATAATTACATTTAATTTGTGCAATAAAAAAAACATGCATGTATGATTTGGATATTTAATTTGAAATGTTCTTATTTCTTTTTCAGTCTCTTCAGGTCCTCCATAGAGGGGGGTAGGGCAGTAGTTTCATGTAGATTTAACATGCTGATTTTTTTACTATAAAACAACGTACATTTTAGATTAACCACCCATGCAGTACCTCCCTCTGCGGGGGTCATGACATTGTTGAATACCTCCAATCTAAAGATCATGTAACCAAGTGTTTGCATTTCTTAAGATACAGATGCATTAAGTTCAATGCAGGAAATACAAGGTATTTGTTTTTGGTTGCATCTCCCAGTTTGAGCATGTGAGTAAGAAGCATATTTTCCTTATTTTACCAGCTAAGTGAGTTCCGATTGATGTAAAGTGAGGAAATTTTCCTGGTCCTGACTAGCTCTGTTGCAAGAGGTAAGGTTTGGGGCTGAGGTGTGAACTTGATTTAGTTTAGTGTTAGGGTGAGGTTTGCACTGTTAATGGTTAGGTTTAGGGTTCCTGTCAGGGTCAGGGCACAGAAAGGGTTAAAGATATGTGAAAATCAATGGGAGTAAACACATGGTCCTCACTACATATAGCAATACCGGAATGTGTGTTTTAATGAGAAGGCAAATTATTTCCTGAAGCAGAGGAAGCTTTTTTTTTATTATTAAAGAAAATTGTGCAACCAGAAAGAAAGACAAATATTTTTTTGTGGTTTGACTATAAATAAAAAACACACTGTGGTTTAATAAAACCAAACAGGTTTACAATGGCTGTGTCTGAATGTCCGCCCTAATCACTATATAGAGCACTATATAGTTTGGTCACTCTTTTTAAATGCTGTTAATGGAAATCAGCTGTGCTAAGGCAAGCAAAGCTCTAAAACCTGCAGGACAGGCGCCCTTAAGGAATGAGGTTGGCATGCCTGCTGTAAACTAATGCAACCAATCGTTTTACTGGATGCAATATCAAGGAAAAAAAACAGCATTACTTCAGTATCGTCACAAACTATTTTCTGCTGATTTGTAGCAATGGGTCACGCAATAAAGACAAAACCTCAAAAAAGATGACAGTAGGATGACAGTAGGTTGTGGACTTACAAGTTTACATCAAAAACTTTTAAAAATCCATTGAAACCTCCATTTCCTACAGAAACGGTTGAGACGAAACCCTCAAACTACCAGCTACAGCAGGGGTCGGCAACCCAAACTGCTCAAAGAGCCATATTGGACCAAAAAATAAAAAATAAAAAACCTGTCTGGATCCACAAAAATGTCTTATATAAGCCCAATATGGCAACACAGGCTCTAAGTGTATTAGCCCATTATAAAAAAGGACTATGTGGGCTTAAATATATAATAAGAATTAATGATTACATTTTTATCCTGGAGCAAATGTGACATCTTGTAACTACTCTGCTGTACGATATTTGGTCCTTATATTTTAAATTCCTTAGTAGCATGAGGTGAAGGAGGAGCAGTAAATGCTCTCACTGCATGGTTTGTATGTATTAATGATCAGTGTATTAATGTATTGATGAATTTATAGAGACATGATAAAGAAATCAGATTTTAATTTAAGAATTTGGGGAAAAAATGGAAGAAAGTTCCCATCCCTGCATCAGAGCGCTACCTGTTCGATCTGTGAACGATTTTCCATGCTTGCAACAAAACTAGCAGCAGTAGTGGAGTTTGGAGACGCAATACAATTCTTAAAGCTATATTTGCTCTCCTTTAATTTATCAAGAAGTTCTACAGTCACACTTTTTCTGTCACTCCGAACTTGGTGGTCAGCTGCAAATTTAGCATGCCTTCCTTGGACTTTCCAAATTACTCTTTTTATTTTTTGACAACTTCTCATTACAAAGCAAACATGCAGACCATCCTTCCGCATTGGTAATGAAAGCAAATGATTTGGTCCATCCTTCTTTGAATCCTTTATTCTCATCAGCTATTTTCCTTTTTTTCCCCTTGGGATCCATGGTCTGAGACACTTCCTCAGGTTTGTATACAACAGCCACCTGCCTGGCACCGTGCTGCGCTGAAACGTGTGTTGCAGGCTATGACACAAATCTTTATTGACAGAAATGTTTACATTTGATGTTTTGTATTTATTAGTCTAATTTCTACAGTTTTGGAAAACATAATGAATGTTTATTTGACCTGCTGCATACCATATTAAAACAAAACAAAAAATCAAAATTTTTTCAGTTTCATACATTTTTGAAAAAGCTCCAGGGAGCCGTAAGGGGGGCGCTAAAGAGCCACATGCGGCTCTGGAGCCAAGGGTTGCCGACCCATGACGTACACTATATAACACAGAGAGGTGAAATAATGTGTCCAAAATACTCTGTGGTTAAGTCAAGTTTTAACAAGTCATTAATTGTTGGTTCCAAAATAAACAGTTAGTAAATGGTGCTAAACACCACAAGGAAAGGAAAAAACCCAGCAGGTTTGAATGTGGACTCTGATCGGAAATTTAAAGACCAAATAAGGTCTGGCAACACAGCAGCATATTACAACCTTATGAACATTTTCTAAATAAAGTTTACGGTTGCTAATCAGATAGAAACCATGTCAAGCACTTAGTTTATCACTTGTCAGTGTTTTAAAGACAAATGACTTTTTTCCCTCTGTGTATAAAGGTTGCTATATAAATAAATTGTTTTTAACTAAGGAAGGTAAGAACTGTGGACATATGGGTCGAACTCACCGATGCAAACGTCTCTGACAGGCGTGTTGTAGGGGAAGCCGAACTTGGATTTGAAGGTGTTGAGGATTTTCTCCTTGAGCTGCTCCACGGTGTCACAGCTGAGAGCGTCCACCTCCAGAGGCTCGCTTACTTCTCCATCACTGCCCACTGCAAACAGCACCTTCAGCTTCTGAAGGAGGAGAAACAATCAGCTCAGATCTCAATTTATTTTCATTATTGTCTGCTTCATGAGAAAAGGTGTTTATTGCACACAATTTGCAAATTTCATGAAGTAAAATTGCTTTTGATTAGCACTACTTTGCCAAAACAGGCAAAAACGTACCGATCCAAAAAAAAAACAGGAAAGTGTTTTTAAGAGATCAGAGCAAAAACAGACACAACATAAACTACAAAATGAGTGCACTCTATGAGCTCTATAATTTTAAGCTGTGAGACTCCAAAAACTCCAATAAGCCAAAGGGAGAGTTGTCATCCAACGAAGCTATTGAACATTGCTGAACACTTAAAATTACTGGTCTACCAAAATTACTCTTACAGGAAAACCATAAAGGAGGAAAAAATGTCCAAACTATGTCAGGCCTCGTTGGTTATTAATAAGATAGAGAGAATGGGCAAAAATGTCTTTGTTGGAAAAATTCAAGACCAAAAAACCTTCCAACAAAAAGAACAGAAAGTGCCATCTTATATTTACCAGAACATGTCTTGATGACGGAATATGTAAAACCATCTGAAAGCTGTGGTTCCTGTTGCATTTAGTTTGAAACTGACAAAGGGTTTGAAAAAACATGAAATGACTGAAAGTAAAACACTGTAGTGGTAGTGTGTTGGTCAGTGGCTGCTTTTGCAGGCACTCAAAGTTGTGATATGAAAGCTGTTAAGTAGACCTGAGGAAGAACATCAGGTCATTAATTTCTGCCATTAAGCTGAGACAAACTCTTTTCTTAAATTGTGTAGTAAGTTATGCAATCAGATAGAAATATATATTTTTTTGATGATGTAAAACATGAAAGGTACTTCAAGGCTGGATTATTGTAATTCTTTACTATCAGAAAGTCCACAAACTCAGGTTATCCAGAGCTATAACTATTGTTATGCTGCTATAAGCTTAGGCTGCTGGAGGGCATAGGGACCACTCATTATCATTCTATCTCTACTCTGCATTTCTGCATTATTTGTTACTTTAACCTCTAACTTTATGCTCTCTGCTTTCTCTCATCCTAGTAGCTTCATCCGGTCTGTTCTTGTTCAGCTGTGACTCCATCCTGGACAGAAATATCAGTTGGGCTGCTGCCTTTAACACCTTCATTTATAGATGTAGGAGCCTGGCCTGTTTTTCAGTGTTGTCCTGTTTCTGTTGCTGTGACTAAGTGGATCTTCTCTCTTTCATCCTCTGACATGGAAACTGGCTCAGAGCTTTTCTGGTTGGACGTGTCTATCCTGGACGGGGCGTTAGTGGAGTTAGTTAACAGTTACCTTTTGTATTTCTGCTTCTTTTTGTGTGTTTTCTTCTATCCCTTTGAACCCCAGTAGATGGCCGCTCACACTGAGCCTGGTTCTGCTAAAGTTTTCTTCCTGTTAAAAGGGAGTTTTTTTTCTCTCCACTGTCGCTACATGCATGCTCGCTATGAGGTCTTTCTGTCGAGTCAATGAGCCGATGCAATCAGCTGGTTTTGAACCAATCTGACTTTATGATCTGGTTGAATCGTCTCTGTAAAGTGCTCTGAGATGACATGTAAGCAGTAGTGTTTTTGGCAACCATCTTAGATTTGGTCTTAGTCTTCAGGACGAAAACTATTACTAGTCTTAGTCCCATTTTAGTCCCTATGAAATGTGATAGTTTTAGTCAGTTTTATGTTGCAAAGAAAAAAGATAACCTTTACAATTTCGTATAACAACCAGATTATTTACCAGACAGACAGCTCTTTCCTAGATACTACAATAGCTGGATATAGAAAGCTGCCATGCAGTTCATCATTGCTGTTGCGCAGAAAACCTTGATTTATATGAAAATACATGTAACCACAGTTTTTAATCAATGAACTCTGCTCTAATTCTTTATTTAAAGAGCCCTTTTACAGGTCATGTGTTCAAAAAGCCCTGATGGGACATAAATACATTTTTACGGCTTCTTCCTGGGTCAGCATTGCCTGGAATTTCCATTAGACCAATAAGTCGTTATTACCTAGCCCCCCTGCGTTGTTAGCTCTCATACAGACGACAAACCACTAAACCATTTCTCAACATTTAATACTGTTTGCTTACTGCTTTCAGATAACACATCTATCAGTCGTTTCTTCCTCTTCTAATGTGTTAGATGCAGGCCAGAGGGTTTTTATCTGTAGATCATAGATTTTTTTTTACACTTTCATGTGGTAATCAAAAAGCTGATAAGTATTTTTGAACCTGTTTTGTTTTGCATGTTTAAAGAAGACTTTTTATACATGGGGAGGAAGTTACCATCAGTTCCTGTGTGCTGATAAGTTCTTTCTTATTTCCAGAAATGGATTCAGTTCAGTGGACACGCTGGAACATTAATGGATATATAGCATTAAAAATGGTCATCGATGAGGTAAACGTGAGCCTATTGAAAACGTTTGTTTCTTTAGTTCTGATGTTACCAAACCAGAGAAGTAAAAACAGAACAGAGAATCAGGAAGCTTCACTTTTGTGGAAGTACAACGCACTGGAGCTCTTATGAAAGAGTTTTAACCGAATCCGCCTCATATGAAGTGTGTGTGTGTGTGTGGTGGGGGTGTCTGTGTACCAGTGGGGTGAAGTCCTGAGCCTGCCAAAGCAGCCAGTCCTCACTGAGCGTATAGAGAGCTTTCCCCGTCACACAGTCCACGGGGCCCTTGGAGATCTGCTGCGTTAGCGCGCTCACCAGCAGGAACAGATGCTGGCCGACACTTTCCTGCACAAAATCAGATAAAACATACTGTTGGTTAACAGGGTGCAGCAAGTTTTAATAATGTCTGCTTGGTGTGGTTTAGATAAAAAATTTACATTATAAATCACATGTGAAGCTCAGACACAGATAAATACACACATAATTGTCAAAACTAAATGTACGAATTTATCTGTTTATTTTTTTTTCTTTTTACACATATTGGTATGAAATACTGGACATCAGATAGAGACCCCATGGATGAATGGGAGCAACTGTTTAATAGTGATTTGTTTTTATGAAAAGTGAGAAGTTGACTGTACCACCTAGCTTCTACTCCACTATTCTACCTTTAGCATGTTATGAAGCTTTAAAACAGAGGATAAATTTAAACTGTCTGATGGCCACATAGTTGGTGGCCCCTGCAACTAACATTTTTTTTTCATTTTGAGTTCATTTATTTTGCAGAAACATTTTAGCAGGCAGACACGATTATACAGTTATTCTATTTATTTGGCAGCATTGAAATAAATTAGCTCAAACTGTAGCATGTGCATTTAAGTCACTTTAACATTTTCTGTGGACTGAGGGTTGAAACAACGGAAGAAAAAATTGCAAGCTCATTTCGATCCAACCAGAGCCGTGGAGATAAGAGTTGCAAACTTTTAGGTTGCAATGGTGTCCAATAGTTCAGCTCATTCAAAATACAGGCAGACCTAAAACTTTTGGAAATTATTTCACCAACTACCCAACTATTAGGAAAAGCTCACTAATTGAGAGGCTGTAATCTATATTACAGTTCTGTTGTCAGCGATTTGAAATGGGTTTATCTTAATCTAAAGCCTGTTTTAAACATGTTTAGTTGATTAATTTGTAACATTTATAGATTTTAACATTTAGATTTCATGACCAAAGATGAGTAGGGCAACTTGAATGTAATTTCTACTAACTGTCATTGTTTTGCACTTTTTGGTTCTGTTTACCGGTAAGTTTTCTTTTTTTTAATTGATTTATATTTGAGTTCTCTGTATTTCTTGTTTTTCTGTTGCCCTTTAGTGTCAGTCTGCTTTCCCTAGCTCCCTTCTAGCTTCTTCTGTCCACACCTGCTCCCAATCAGTTCATTAGCCTAGTCTTTGTTCTGTTTGACATTTATACTGTTTGCTGGTTCCTAGTTGGTTCAAGGCTCCTTGTATGTATTTTCCCGACATTTCTTTGTATTTTGGTTTCCTGTATTCAGTTATTTTTGACTTTTGCTCCTGTTGCCACTTTTTGGATAATAAATCTGCAGGAAACCACCTCAGCTTCCGTCTCTGCATTTGGGTCCTCTTCAATCCTCCACCCAACTTGACACTAACATAAAGGGTATTAAGTATAAATATTTATCTCTTTTCATTGTATGTATTGTATATAGGGTGACCAGACTTCCTCTTTTTCCCAGACATGTCCTACTTTTCATATCTAAAAAATGGCCGGGGGAGGAATTTCAAAATCATCCGGGATTTTGGTTGACTGCAGAGCAGCAGAACCGAGCCGTCAGGTCCATAGCTGGTCCGGGAAGTCAGGTAGAAGGAGGTAGGGAGCCAGCGGGGGACGGAGCAACCAAACCCGACCCAGTGACGGTAGCTGCAGCTACCCCTCCCACAACAAAAAGGGTCCTCATTTTCAGAAACCCAAATCTGGTCAACCTATATTATACTATACAGTGCATGTCATTAATAAACTGTCCGTTTTATCCACCTCAAGCTATAGGTATATCCCTTCATAAATTAAAGAATTATTCTATATTAAAATGTTTATTTGATAAGACGTGTATTTTCACATTCTGGGTATCAGATATGATGCGGTTTCACAGAATAAACAATAACAGAGTTAATGATGCTGAAATGTTTACTAAATATTAGTGCCCTCGATAGCAGAAACCGTAACCATGGTGACATTTGCCTGAATCACTGAGGAAGTGGCTTTTTGAAAATGTGCCATTTGAGTTGTTTCTTTTGGCATGCCCATAAGCTGTCACAATAATAGCTTTCTGTTTAAAACTGGGTTGGAAACATTTATTAATACGACCATATAAGACTTAAGAAGATATTTTTGCATCTGCTGTATTTAATGTGAATGTGCTGAGCAGATAAAAACAGAAACCATCATGTGAAGACTAAAGCCTTCAGATAAGGCTATATAAGTAAGCGTTACCCCAGAGTGATCAGTTTAGCTGCAGTCTCTATGTTGAGAAACCAGCGTCATTAACCATGGCTTATCTCTGCCATCTCTGAAATGAGACTAAAGCTGTTAAAGGAGCCGTTATTTTAGGCCTGCACAGCTGAGAGGTGGTGATGTATGACCTGGAGGCTTTTCTTACATAGGGGCTTCATTGACACACGCACTTCTGCCTGCAGGTTAAATCTGATTAGTTTGGAAAATATTAAAATCATCATAAAGATGAGAACTGACCAAATATACTGACTTGACCTGCAGAAGTATTTTGTTCCATAGGAGAGAAAACCGATAGAATAGAAAAAAACCTGCAAGTTCAAAGTTTGACTGTATTTTCTCTGTACATCACGTTCAGATGACACGTGTTGTGAAATGGTGCTATATGAAGAAACTGAATTGAATTGAGTAAATATTCTGCAGAAATTCCAAAATATTCTGAAGTTATAGGAAAGTTATTTCCAAATATGGTAAATGCATGTTTTAAAACTTTAATGATGAGGATGATACTCCTTTTTTTTTTTATTTCAGGCAGACATCTCACCAACAAAAGGCAATAATAAATACTTAAATTTTTCTAAATGTACATCCAATATCTTACTATCAAATTTACATGCTCAAATACATGTTAATGCACAACTTATTCTGTGAGTCTGAAAGGGAGTATGATGAGCTTAATGCCAAGAAGAAAACCAGGATTTGATTTGAATTTGTAAAAGTTGATCAGTAAAACAAAATAAATCGACTTCAAGCAAATGAGCAAAAAAAAAAAAAAAAAAGGCTGAGAAAATACAGACAAAAATAAACCAATTTAAGGTCAGATTATAAATATTTGTCAGGGTCTGCTTTGTGTGAGGTCTATGTTCAGAAACCCAACTAATTAACAGGGGGGGATTTACCATTAGGCAATACTAGGCAGTTGCCTAGGGCCCCAAGTTTCTGGGGGCCCCATAAAACTCTGTTTACATGTATGATGAATACAGCAAATTCTTATTTGTGCACATTAAATATGTTTTTGATAAACATCCTTCTGGTAAAATGCCATTAGAATGCTTATAATAGCGTGTCTCAGCTCCCCCCTTCAGTGTCCACCACACTGGACCAGTCCATTTGCTGCACATATTCAGAAAGGTCCAAACAGACATTTGAAAACAAACCATGTGAAGAGCAGTGTTGAGAAACTTTTCTTGCTATATTTAGCGACTTTTCAGACCCTCTAGAGGTTTTATTTTTATGTAGTCCAATTAAAACATCGCTAGAGCCAAATCTAGAGACTTTTTTTCTGCTACTGGAGACTTTGGCGGCAACATATGCAGCGAACACTGCAGCAGCGAACTCTGCTCTCCAGAGCAAGTAGATTGGTAACACCCCCCTTCCTGCTCTTCTCTATATTGTCTGCTTTCATGATTCATGCAGCTATTATTTCATAAAAATGAAAAATGGAGAACAGATAAGCAGATCATGGCTTGTCTAGAGTGAAAATAAGGATTGTTATTGACTTTTGCCATTTCCTTTTTGGAAACACAGGAAGGAGCAATCAGCTTAGTGTGCTTAGTGCTTGAGACAGCATGACAAGTCAGTGGAGTACAAAACATAGAGAGGAAAACAACAAGAAGAGAGGGACAAAACGTAGAAAAAATAATGTATGTCTATTAAAATTCTTATATCTATATAACGGGTCTCTTTTATGTGTTGTCTTTCCAGTTCAGACGGCCCCCTGCCATTCTTTGCCTAGGGCCCCAAATTTCCTAAATCCGCTCCTGCTAATTAACAAATATTATGTTCGATCTCTACATCATAAAGGTTAAAGAGGATTAGAAATATTTGACAGCTTGATGAAGAGCAATAGGTTGGTGTTTGGTAAGGCTCAAAAGTATTCAAAAAAGACCAGAATAAACCTCTTTCTGTTTTCTACTTCTCTCTTCTGCACAAAGGGCCAAAACTAAAAATATCCTTCTTTACGGTGATGCAGAAATCCTTCATGCATTTGTTAGATTAATGGATTTTTTTATTCTTACATCAGACATTCCAGACCTTTCTTTAAAGCCAGAGTGTTTTTGATGTTTCTGCTGAACTCCCCAGCAGGGTGTGGCAGAACGCTGTTCGCACTGAACCCGGTTCGGCTGCATGTCTCTTCCTGTTAAAGAGGAGTTCTCCTTTTTAACTGTTAAACATCTGAATTGCTCAGCATGAGGGATTGCTGCTAAGACTGAGACCGAATACCTTTGGCTGGCTTTTCTTATAATGAGCACTTCATACCCTCAATGTAAATGCATTGTATTAAAATATAGGTCTGTTTAATTGACTTTGAATTTAAATTAGTTGGATCTTTTTCATTGTTTCAAGGAAACTGATGATGTAATTTCTTTTTTTTGTTTTCACCTTGTTGGAGTTTCTTGGCTGAAGGCTACAAGGATCCGGCTGTAAAATCTTAGATTTTTTTTCATGATGCTAAGAGGTGTTCACAATAAACCTCAGAGAGGTAACACCTCGAAAAAAATTTACAAATCTAAATAAGCTGCCCTCTGTGGTTTCTATAAGATTTAATCCAGGCGGAGGATGGATGTGATTCTGCTAAATCAGTTTATTATATTCAAATGTTTCATTCTATACATGGGAAAACCAGGGACAATTTCAACAGGGTTTGTAATTTTTCTTCAATCAGAAACAAGCTGGAGCGTTGGCACCAGTACTGCACATGATTCATCACTGGTTTAAATCACCTTTCTCAATTTAAACAGGTGGTAACTTGTAACTTTTTAAATGCTGTTTTCATGAATCATATCACCTAGTTTAGCTCGTATATGAGGTTTCACCATGACAGACAGGAAAACAGTGGGAACACCTGGTATAGACCACATGGCAGCGTGTTTAACCGTGTTTTTTTAGATTTATTACTTTAATATGATGCATTTAATCAGGTTCAAGCAGGGACAGGACATTTATGTGTGCGCACGCTTTTTTACAACTCTGCTTATGTGCTAAGGGGAATATAGTGATCTATTTGTGTAAAAATATCCATAAAATGTATAAAAGTGTCAATATTGCAAATATATTCCTAGTTGTAATTATTTGGTTGTGTACTGTACCTTAGTAGATACCTTAGTAGGTAATCAAGCGTTTATGGCAGCTAATGTTGTTGCATTTTCTACATTGTGGTTTTCACAAATGCTTTTTTAAGCCTAATTTTCTCAATCATTCATTTTTAAAGTGAATGCATAAAATGACAATTGAAGAAAAAATGTATTTTTCTCACAGATTGTTACATTCCTTCTATGTCATTAAAGGCCTAATGTATATTACATCAGTTTGAATTCTTGATGTCTGCAAATAAAGCCTTCTCACCTTGGGAATTGTATAACTGATATCGAATCAAAACTGAACAAAAAACACTGTAAAATAAAACATATTTTAATTAGAAAGTAATGAAAATACATAATACTTAAACAGTGAAATATTTATTGTTTGTATTTAGATACAATTTTGAAATGTAATTTCATTAATCTGCTAAATTTGCAGTATAAATTTAGCTTTTGTCTAATCTAAACCATCTCTTAGTAACCTGGTAAAATGCAGAAAGTGTTGCAACTATCCCCGCCCTTCCTACACAGATTATTTTGGATAAGTATTAATCTCATTACATAGCCCACCAAATGAAAATTGGTTGAAAAGACATTGAAAAGACGACAGATTTACGTCAAAACTACATCTACATTTGGTTGAAAAGTAAAAGGTAAAAAGCTTTATTTTTCAGATCGTTTAAAAGACATTGAAGACTGGGTTTGCAACATCTCTCCAGTGTCTATTATTGGACTAAAGTGGGACAAAATCAGACCGACCAAATTTTCAACAATTATATCTGGATTCAATCGAGACTTCAATGATCATCCAGATTTAGCTTAAAAACCAACGTCTAAACGACGTCTGGTGTTTTGGGGGAATGATCTACATATGTCATGAAGCATAACGTATTTATTTTTATATATATCAAATATTAAAACATTCTCTCTACCAAGGCATCAAATACTGATGCTTGGTCAAGCCCCCTGTGTGTCAGATAATGACGCCACTGGGCTTCCCTGCTCTTCATTTACCGATGAAAAGGGTGTATTCTGTTGCACAAACTTTTGAAAATAGCACCTCAAATTATTATAATGCCAAAATATTGCATCAATTGCAACAATAACCCATCCTTTACCTTAACCTTAAACCGAAAAAGAAACACTAGTATACATGTTACCATGCACTTCTAAAGATAACAACAATAATTTTGTAGGTTAAAGTATAAAAAAAATAAATGAATCATTGGTAACATGATACAATGTCCAAAGCCCGTCATTAACCCTGGGCATCAATATATGACGAAAAGGATAACCTCTTCATGTCAGCATGTGAGCTTTCACCAAACATCAGTATTTGTACTAGTTGGGAGTGAGAATGTGTTGCAAATATATAGCTTATGAATATATTTCAAACCTTAAATCTACCACAGTGCTTGCTATCCATATTTAACTGTGCTTCTTTAGAAGCTACCCTTCCGTCTTTGCAAACGGACCTTTTGTTGAAAAAGGATACTGTGGGTCCTATGGGTCAGTCTCTCCAATTGGATCCAGTTTAGCTTATATAATATAACTGAACTTCATTCATCTCACATTGCAGAAATGTATCTCTGCATTTAATCCATCCCCTTGGGGAGTGGGCTGCCATTGTGCGGCATCTGGTGAGCAGTGTGGGGTTAAGGGTTTTGCTCAGGAACCCAGAGTGGAGGCTGTGAGGATCAAACTGGGTATTTGCAACCTTCTCAAAGCACAAGAGCAGTGCTCCACCCCACTATGCCAACACTCTGCTATTATATAACCAAAACATTGTTCTAAATAGTCTTATCAGCTTATTATAAGTCAGTCATCATCATGAGCCAGGAAACCTTGGTGTTCTCTGAAAACACGTTTCCTCCTAACTGTCCCTTTAAAACATCCTCCAGCAGAGCCAGAGTATCCATCTCACAGCATTACCTGTGCTATGATAATAAAGTTTGTCTGAGTCCATGACTCAACTAGCTGTTCATTAGGGAAAGGAATGTGGATGTTTAACATGATTTTAATATGGGGTACACTTCGGTTTAGAATTGAAGCTGCTTATGAAGCTTTTTTTTTGTATTGTTGGCAGAGGTCTGTACTTACAAGTTACATTTACTCAATTACATTTACTTCAGTAACTTTTAGAAAAACAATTACTTGTAAAAGTAGTTTAACAGCATTGTACTTCTTATGTTTACTTTAGTAAAACCCTGATAAAGTATCACTACTTTAAATGAGTGAAATTTTTGGCCACTCCATCCAGTTTGTCTTCACTTAATGAAAACACACTGGTTTTAAACAAATATGTACCATTGAAAGACGCTTTCTTACATTCTGACTTGACGTTTAAATGTGATTTTTCCATCTGATGAGTCAGCTGTGTCATTTGGAGTTACAATTTACTGTAATTTAATCTATTCTACATTCTGTATCTATTGATTTGGTAAGTTTTATAACTTAAAACATATTAAATCTGTTATAAATATGGGTAGTAAGTAGATCAGTACTTTTAACTCTTACTTGAGTCATTTTTTTAAAGGCTACTTTTTACTTTCACTTGAGTAAAAATATGATGAAGTAGTGCTACATCATAGCACTAGTTACTTAAGTGAAATGTTGGGGTACTTAACCCACTTTGATTACAGGTCCTCATGTATAGATACAGCACAGATGTTCAAGCATTTATCACAGACTGGTTTTGAATCCAATAAAATCGATCATTAAAGTTTCATATTAGATGTCTAAGAGCAATTATGATGCAATTTGGCTGCTGTTCCCCCACCTTGTCTGCTGCTTTCTAAATCTGTGACGCATGAGTCAGAGTGAAACTGCCTATTTTTAAGGCATGTTCTTTTTTTTGCTTTTCTATACATCAAATTTGTATGGAAAGTGGCGTACGCAGGTTTCAGGCAAGTTATATGCAAGCTTTAAAAATGAAACCCCAGGTCAGAGCTTTAAAGCCATACTGTAATAATCATTGACAAGCCTCCACTCCTTGTTTAGGTTCTTTTGGTTTCATTTGAAAGTTAGAGGTTAGGACTTGGAACAGTTTCCTCATTTTGGCCTCATATATCAGCACAGAACTTAATTCTGATTCTTGGAGCAGCTTAAAGAACATTTCTGCAGGATACTTTAGCCAGTTTTTGCAGAACATATTATATAATAGCCTGAAATGAGAATATACCGTATGCAAAATGCTGTCTGTAATTAACATGAAGGTAAATTGTGGCAACAGACCCTCAGGAAGCCGTAGAGGCAGACTGACACCCAATTGGTCAGCAGCTTCTCCACCGTAGACTCTGTGCGCCTCAGCAACAGTTTGGGTTGAGCGTTGCTGTTCTGCTGCATCAGATCCCTCAGCAGAACCTCCATCACCTCCGTCAGGTACGACAGGTTGCTGTGAAGTGCCACAGTGAGCAGAGATGCAAGTGTGCACCTAAGAGAGGAAAAAAAAGGTGAAAAAGAGCAGATTTCTAGAAATAGACCTAACAAATGATCACACTACTCTGATGTAATGCATCAGAACAAACTTACTTGTCTTTGATAGTGAAGCTTTTCTGCTCCTCTAAAGCGTGCACCATAGTGGTGAGAAAAAGCTGGTCCTGGATCAGCTTGGAGAAAGTCTGGCAGCCCTCATCAAGCTCAACCTTCACCACATCCTGATCAGACATCAAACATCACTGAGAGACCATTCAAACAGCAACAATGACAGCTGCTAGCGGAGCCTACCTGACCGATGTCTGTGATGCACATTGTGATCAATGTATCATTCTAAAAAACCAGAGATAGCTGTGTTATTAGGAGATCCAACTTTAGACATTCAGTGAATAATCATTGTCATTAAAGCCCAGTTGTATTTCTTTCCAGCTTTCCCCCCTTTACCTCTGGAAAGAGGATTCTGGAAGCAAAGTGCTTGTAATCCAGGAAAGGAATCGTTCCAACGTTTTCCATCAGATCAGCTTTCTCTGTCTGCAAGTCTATAAAACCTGTGAAGGAAAACCGCAGTGAAGAATCTTTAATTTACAAAGCAGGGTCTGTTTCTACTTTCTATGAACTGAAAACCCAAACGCAAAAAAACAGTGTTTGCATCATCTAGCACATAAGCAGAATGAGGTATTTAAAATGTCAGTACAATAACTTGATAAAAAGAGAGTTTTTTCTCTCCACTGTTGCTGCATGCATGCTTGGTATTAGGGATTACTGAGGAGTCAACGAATCTTCATCCACTAGGAGCCTGTCCTGCAAGTCAACGACTGGATGCCATCAGCAGCTTTTCCTTGAAAGAAACTTTGAACCAATCTGATTGTACTGGCTCTGTAAAGTGCCTTTAGGTGACATGTTCTGTAATTTAATGCTATAGATTGAATTGAATTAAATCCCTGCCCCTCGGTAGGATACATTTTTGTTTAACTTTAAGCTCAGTGTAATGGTACATAATGGCTTCTGTTTATCACCACAATAACCTGTGCAACATTTTCAACATTGCAAAAAGGAACCAGTTAAGCAACGCCATAGATCACAAAAAAGGAACAGCTATCTGTGTTAGAACCACAGTGAGGTTGAAAGTATAAAGTGAAGTGGATCAAAAGAGACAAAAGTGATTATGTTTCATGCTAATTCTGAAGAAAAGCACATTCTGTGTGTTGCTATGGAGTGGAAGCATGCTGCAGATAACATTATGCTTTACTGGGTTTGTTTCGATCAGAGATAAGGACAGGCTTCTTCTAAAGAGCCCAGAACAATTTAGCTGAAATATCTTTTAAAAGAATAATTTTGAAGCCAACTGCGAAAAATTTCCATTTAAAAGAAAGCAGACATTTATCTTAAATTTAGGACCACAAAGTTGTTTCTGATGGGAAATGATTGTTCAAAAGTTAATAAAACAATCAATTGTTCTGGACCTAATCAGTTTTCATTTACATTTTGTTAAATTTAAAGCTAACAGTTAAATATAAAAACCCAAATGATATTGTTGTAAGATGGGACAGACCTTGTCTGATGTCGTTCCTTATATCGAGCTCCAGGTCCTCCATGAACCTGTTCATCCTAACAGTGAGCTGCTTCTGCTGTCTTTTATAGATGACAAAGGCCACTGAGAAGAATTAAAAGGAAAGGGTCAGTTTTTATTATTAGAGCTGGTAAAGACCTGAAACGTTGGGAACTTACCAACAATGACGATGGGTATCAGTAGAATCATAAGACAAGTTAATAAGAGGAGAACTTGAGATGGCTTGTTCAGGGTTACAAGCTTTTCTCCATATTTTATCTGTAAGAGAAATTTTTCACAATAGCTCAAAGGACAAAGGAGACCTACAGGTTTATACAGGTGCAAAAAAACAAGAACAAATAAAAAATAGAAAAAGTAAAAACAAAGCAAAGATAAACTGATTTGGCAAACTTCTAACATCAAAAATGACAACATGGCAAAAATTACTGTCAATAAGTATTTATCTTGAAGTGGAGTAAATACAGGCAGGACAGTATTTATTCAGCCATATTGGACAGTTTAGATTTTATGTTGAAGTTACTTCTTAATTTAATCCAGTTTAGCTACTGTATGTAGTGCCAATTCATAGCAAATACTATCTAAAGGCTTTTAAAAATTAAAATAATTGCTTAATAAAAAAAAAACAAATTCTAATGAAGGAAACCTGGCTGAAAGTCAGCAACCACCCTTCCTGGACAGTTACTTTATTGGTATAGTTGACTTAGCAGCAATACTGAGCATTTAATACATTTTATGTGACCTTTAGCTGAGGTGAGTGAAGTCTGCAGAGCTTAAAGCGCTGTTATGGTTCTTTAACTGATAGAATTCATGGCATAATGGCCATGCTTTAAGGTGCTTTAAGGCACGTTCAGTTTAAGTTAATCTTTGGTTATGCAGGTCAGTCAGTGTGGGTGTGGTTAGTTAAACTGACCTCTGCTTTCTAAGAAATCTGATAAGTCATAGTTAACTCCTGATTGAACAAAGATAACTGGGGTTGGAATGTTGGTTTTATCATCATGCTTTGAAACAGTATTTGTATTTCCTCAGTTTAGTTGGATTGCAGTGTGTTTGATTATAATGATGCAGGTTTGGTTATAAACTCCATGCTCTTTGCTATTTCAATAAGACTTGTTTTATGTTTATGTTCTTTTACACAGTAAGGCAGATGGGACCAGCTTTTTTTTTTATTCCAGTTAAAATCTTTTCTGTCCTCCCTGCTTCCTTCTTTCTGCAGCCAAATTGTTAGAGTAATCCTGCATCCTGCAGGTTACAGGTTCCTTATCTGCTTCCATTTACCTGTTCAGTGAAAACAATCATAGTTTTTCACCAAAAATAAAGCTTTTTCATTTTATTTTTTATTGCTAACCTTGATATAATAAAGCTAAATTTAGATTTACCTCTATCTGTTCAATGTCAGAATTTTGCAGTCCTTCGATCTCACAGATGAAAGCTTCTGTCTTGTTTTCCCTTTTTTTTTTGATGCATGGATACTTATTTTCACCTTGAATCCCCCAAATCTTCAACTCTTCCTGTTCCATCTCCAGCTTATCTGCCTTTTTCTGAAATATCAAAAGCAATTTCACCTTTACTAATCTAATATCCAGATGTTTATATGAGAAATATATGACAGAATTTGTCTTACTTCGATACGGATGCGGATATATTCGCCCTCCTTAAAGGCTGTGAAGCTGGTGAACTCTGGGTCAGGATAGTAAACAATTTCTTTCCTGCAATTCAGTGTCTTATTGGCTACTTTCAGAAACACGGTGCTACTGGACACTGCAGGGTTTGTTTCTTCAGGTGTTTCATAGGTGAGTTTCTGAAAAATAAATAAACACATTCCATATCAAGGAGCAAAGGATTTGAGCAGTTATTGTGACATTTTTGGCTTTATTTTATTACCTGAGCCTCTCATATACAAACAATTACATGCCTCCCCATGAAACATTGTCTATTTGGTTAAACGTGTATCCGCAACGTTACCTGAAAGCTTCTGTTCATTAAAGGTATGACTTCATCCTTGGTGTCTGCATGTGTGATCCCCTCCACCAGGTCTAAGTTAGTCCCAAAAAGAGTGATCTTCCTCTTCCCACTGCAGAACAAAGAGCAGCAGTGAGAGCAGAGGACAAACTGAGACATTTAACTTTTTATTCAAGGTATTTCCATATCTAATATAATGTTACCCACCAAACACTTTTATTTAGTTAAACCTTGCTGTGAAAATATATTTACCAGCTTGCAATTATGTTTCTTTTTGTTGTACAATATCTATTTTCATTAAAGATAACGTGAATTACTGGACAAAAATGTATGCCTTAATGATACCTCCAAAACCCTGACAGCTCAGGGCACAGACTAGGAAGCAGAGTCGTAGTTTAACACACGTCTCTGCAGCTTCCCCTTAGCACTGTTACCCACTCATTACTCCATCCAGATAGTGTGAGTTTGTATCTCTGCTTCTTTTTCTGTGCCTGCTTCTGTTTCCTTGAACCCCAGTCGGCCTCAGCAGATGGCCGCTCACACTGAGCCTGGTTCTGCTGGAGTTTTTCCTCTCCACTGTCGCTACAAGCATGCTTGGTGTGAGGCATTGCCTTTGAGTCAATGAGTTTTCTTAGATAGAAAACTATGAATCCATCTGACTGTATGATCTGGTTTAATTGTCTCTGTAAAATGCCTTGAGACGATACGTGTTGTGAATTGGTGCATTATAAATAAACTGAATTGATATTGAATTAGCTTTTTTATATCATCTGGATAAAAATTTTAGACACCCCTCTAAGTAGAGTAGTTTTAATTCAGCAGCAATAAAGGTTTATCCAGGCATGTTAAAGGTTAGGCCACCATGTCTTAGGCAGATTAATGCTGCTTTCTATTTTTCCGAGCAAAAAGACATTTTACCATTTTAGTAGCTGGGCTGACGTGATTAATTGCACATCTATACAATTGGACAGAAGAGTAGAAGAAAAAATATAAAAATTCATAAAAGAACTCCTGCACACAGTCTAATTTAAATTAAACGATTATTATTATTATTTTTACAACATATGTGTACTAGATCGTTATCAGGAATGTTTTAATGCAAGTTAGACAGTGTATGGGAGATCTTTTGTAAATATTCTCCCTTTAATTAGGAAATTGGGGAAACGCATCCATACCGCACTTCTGCATCAAATATGAGTTTGCGTTTTAACATCAGCCTTGGGGAAATCTTCCTGCTTTAATCATTTCTAAAGCAGCATCACAGCCACAAACCAGCACACCATCACCACCATGTTTCACCACAACTTTGCTGACATGCAATGTAACCAAAAACTTCCACCTTTGTCTTGTCAATTGAAATAATCACAAATCTTGAGTCATCAAGCATTACATGAGGAACAGGTCTTTGTGGTATTTTTACTTTGAAATGTTTTTGGTCCTAGAAAGCTCTTAAGGTGCCCTTCTCTCCCGTCTTGTTTTTAGTGTTAAATAAACGCGACCCTTGTTGTGACCCCTTAGATGAGGGCTAAATGGGCTATTGGAAGAATTTTGGTAGAAAGTCTGGTAGCCACTCCTGGCTTTCATTGTGGTTCACTAATCAAGACATGATCAGTTATAGATGTAACCTTCCTCTTTGCCTTCCGGGCTGCATTTCCTGCCCACGAACCGTCAAGCCAAGGAAAAAAGGGCCAGGAATCAAACTACAATTAGCTGAAGGGACTACTTGATATGTCAGGATTAGAGCAAGAAGCTAGAAACTTTACAATTAGCTCTTCTTGAGAGTTTGTGACATTTTAAACAGTGAAAAGATGGACAGAGTTCTGCACAGCTTAGATTTAGAAAATGTTTAGCTGATTTTATCTATTTGCAACTTCGACACACATGATATCTAAACTATTTTTGCTGTTCTTTTTATTTTCTCTCTTTTCATGCACTCTTTCCTATCTGTATTTAGTCCCCCTTTCCCTTTCTCTCTGTGTGTCTGTTGTATATGATTTTACTCAATAAATAATTTCCAATAAAGTTAAAGATACAAGCATCAAGTGGAACACTACAGAAAGAGTCATACTAGTCTGCTAGTGAAAGCAAAGCTGTTTGGCTATCATCCAGCTCTAGGACATACAGTCTCAGAGCTACATTAGCAAAACTGGAACAATAAAGAGAGAAAATACCACTGTATATGTTTAGTATTTAATTTGCCTGTTTAAAAAATAAAAAAAACTTAAATGCCATGAACTCATTATGGTTCTGAAACAAGAAAAAAACACTAATGCTGTGGCTTTTCATTGAAAAGGGAACTAAGGTTAAAGTGAAAATGTGTTGTTCAGGAAGTGTCTGTCTTTCCTTGCCACGTTACTCTGTTTGAGATGCAATGGTTACTAAAACAAACCCAACTGAACAAGGTTTAGTAAAATTTATTTTTTGAGATTTAACCCCTTTGAATGTTGAGCCATTTCAGGTCCCACCAAAGAATGAAACTTAGGTATAAACGTTTGCAATGGCACAGCTAGTTTTAGTCTTGAATATATATTTTTTTCATTTAGAATGAAGTTGAGGTTATTGTAGAATGTGGATGTTCCAGAAATATGTTTAAAGAAACAACAAGTCACGCAGTAAACGTTCTCTGGCCCAAAACCTAAGCTGGGTTTAACTATGAACTTTAGAATTAAATATTTTATAACTGACCTGAGGTCATTTAAACATATCTGATAGGTTTTTATTTCCCATTGGTTTACATTATTAATTTAGATAGCTACAATGAATCAATATAAATGTTCGATAACATAAGAAAATCAAACACATTTTAGTTCTCATTAATATTGTATCTCGCCTAAATACTGGGCTGTAGGTCTAAACCAATTCAAATGCTAAGGTCTAGGCTAGATAAGTGATTGTTGAGAATACTTTTGGTTAACAAGATTAATTAAGCCCAAAATGTCCGTGCATAGTTTTCTACAGCTTCTGGAACTGGTGAATGGAAATATTTTTGCATTAAAGTTTGAAATACCTTCTCCAGCTGCTGGGTGGTTTAACATCTGTGCAGATTGGAGATGACTGATATCTAATTTCACTGTTGCCATGGCAGCTTCCATCTGGAAGGAGGACACAGACTTTGACAATGCCTTTAGTTTCTGTACTGGGAATGTGGAACGTCAGACTGGTCCCGTTGTTATTCCTTACAGGAGATCTGAGCAGAAAACACAGGGAAGCACAGAGATAAAAAAGGGTTAAAACCAGAAAAAAGGATTACAGCCATAATTGAAAAACAACCATAAAACTGACCAAAATACATCATGTGTCTCAGAAATAGGAGATCTTACCACAGATTGTGTTTTTTTCTTTGTATCTTAAAAGGAATTAGAAGAGTTTTTCCACAGAACAGTTACAATACAAATAGAGGACACTCAAAACAAACACCAGCAAGCCCAGCTTTGGCTGTCAAAACCACCTCACCCCGAGAGTCACTTAAACCCTTTTGCTAGAATTAGAAGGCTTGTGTTACTGTTGATGTGAAAGTACATGCCTCTATATTTGTAAAGACTGCTGCCGAATGCTTCTCAGCCACTGTAGAGAAACCCTTAGAGCAAATATTTCACTCTTACAACCTTTCTGACCATTACTGAGTTAGATGTGGACGACTAGTACCAGATGTTCAGCCACTGAACCAGGTGAGTCCAATCTGCAGAGTGAATAAACCTGTGCAGATTGGACTCGCCTGATTCAGTGGCTGGGAAGAATAAATACGTACCATACAGATAACTGATTGACTCCAGATCCCTCATATCTGCCTTTAAACCCAGCGCATCTCTTGATGGCAGAGTGACCCCCCTTTACTGATGCCCTCAATGTCATTTGGCAGCCAACTCCTATCCTTCCTCCTCAGCCCCAGCTTTCCTTTTCTATCTAGTCTAAAATTCACTATGGGAGTCTCTTAGGCAAAAAAAGATTACCACAACAGCAGTAAAGTACAAAACAACGTACTCCTTTGGGTCACAGTCCGTGTCTTCCAGAATCCTGACTTTGGTCACATGTGTGAGGTTATAACCTGACAGCACAGCATTATTTCTGCCATAGAAAGACACAACACTGGGAGAAATGGAGGAGATCTCTGGTTTCTGAGGGAACACATAGAAAATACAGCGGTTACAGATTACCAATGAGTTATACTTTAAATATAATAGTTGAGATAAAATCAGACTCACTAAAAAATTCATCCCAAACTCCATATTTTCACAAGTGCTTTCCTGCAGGAAGAAAGAGATGAAAACATTTCACCAATCATGGAATCCTGTGAGGCTATTACAGCTTGTATGAATCCAGTTTAATAAATCAAACATTTAAAAATGTTAATGTGCACAACAGAGGGCCTGGGTGGAGTTCTGTCCCCATACTCCTACTGTAGGTGAAAGTCATGCCGCTAATCAGTCAGCCAAAGGAATAACCTCCAGGCCAAGTAGCCAGGACACATGATCAGCCACAGGCATAGTGTCAGGATAACACTGTCACATGAATAAATTGTTCATCATTACCTTCTGGCCTGGATCAGTGGCCCAGGAACAACTGTTCTGTTCCCATCCACATCCGGCTCTGATACACCGCTGACACCTGAAGAGAAAACAGCCACAAAAGTAAAACATTACGACACATTGTTTTAGGAACAAGAACTTTCTGAAGCCAATTTAGTGGTAATATTGCCTTGGTAAAAGAACATTGAGCCAGTTTCCTGAGTGAAGAATGAAGCTTCCCAGTCTTGTATGTATTAGGAATCTTTTTTTTTTTACGTGCAGCAGGAAACGGATCATTTTACCAACCAGTCAGATTTAAATACCAGCTCTAACTTCTGTGTTTCTCAGACTTATGCAGTTAAATTAAATAGTTTGACTTCAGGATGGTATCATCAACTTACAGGTGAAGACTTGCATCTCCATTGATATTTGAACAGTTGGACACCTTTATTTGGTCTTCCAGCGTTGTTTCTCCAAGTGTGATCTTTAGATTGACATCAAGATCTGTAAATCCAACATTAAGTAATTAGATTAAGACCCTGAACATCTACAAAAAAAATGTTGGAAGACTCCCTGGCCGGCCCTGACCATCAGTAGGAAGGGAGTTCTTCAGAATGCAGGTGCATTTTGGGTACTGTGGTTGTGGTCCAGTTTCTTGACAAATTTGGGTGGAGGATGTAGAGAACTGACAGCTAAAATTAGACTTAAATGGCTGCTCCATAGTCAGATGTGTATTAATGATTAGTTTGATCTGAGGAGAGAACAAATAAAGGAGACAAATAACTTTTGGTTCGGTCTGAGCAAAGTCAGAAATGTATTAATAACTCACCTCTCCCGTGGAGTCCTGCATAACCATCTGAGAAACTATCTTCTGCTTTGATTCAGCAGGAATGGAAAACCACTTTCCATCTTTGCAGTCGCCTTCAAATGTGCATCTGAAACATTATTAATGTGTCATCACCAAGTTTAGATTTGTCTGAAGGATTCAGCAGCAGATGAAGTTTCACTGACCTTTTTTTACTAAAACACCAGACACAGAATGGGTCCTGTGCAGAAAGACAATCCTTCACATTTTGGTGAGCGCTGCAGTTTGACACCGGAACACTCTTCACCTGGAACAGAGCACCATGTTTTAGACACACCTTAACATTCAAAACAGGGAAATATCTCATGAGAAAGATTTAATCTACCTGGTTTTTAAATGGCACATACACGTGCTTCTTATCCACTGGATCCAGATGGATTTTAGGAAACACTCTGTTGTCACCACTGGTTCTGTAGAGGATCTTTGGACAGCTGGACTGATAGTTCTTGTCTACAGCAAGCTGACGGCAACAATAATGCAGGTTACACTTACAGCGTGTAGATAAGAAACAGATGGATGGATGGATGGATGATGACACAGAGTTTTGGAACCGACACAACTGCAATTCTAACAATGCATCAATAGCCCAATAAAACCATGATGCTACTGTTGAGATCAAATGTCAGTGATGTCCCCTGAATGACTCCCCTCTGAAGGAACACCCCTCTGGCAAAGTTTTGAAACCAACTACTTCCTGTTCAACTTCCTGTTGCCGGTGGGTCATGGGTGAGAAAGGCCTAGGCTAAGCACTTATCAGCTGAAAGCTACGCTAAGTAGTGACTAAATCCCTTCAGAGAGGTCTGTGCTTGCTGAACTAACTCAGGCTACCCTTCCTACAATTCAGTGGAGCTGATCATGGTGACCGTCCTTTACTACAATTCAGGAGAAGCTGATTATAGTGGCTGTCTTTTCCTGCAATTCAAACCAAGTTGAACGCAGTGCCACCTGAATTCACCTGCAGCAGAGAGAGAGAGAGAGAGAGAGAGAGCTAATCCATCTCTGGTAACCTAAATCTAACTGCCAAAGGAGCGACAGTGGGGCCCAATTGCTGTTTGCAGAGGAGTCGTTAGAAACCGTTGACCTGTGCCATACTACTAGTACTGCCTAGATGAGGCACTGGTGTGCCGCTACATGAGGGCTGCGGCTGCCAGCTAACCGCCATAGCTAAAGGGAGAGGTCCCAGGCAAAAGAGAGGTATAAAATTAACCCCCCTGCAAATTTGCATCTTGTTATGGCATTGGATTGATCCAAATCTCTTTGAGAGCTGCCGTTGGATTAATGGACTGGAACGAAGATGGGGCCTGCAACAAACTGAACCAAGGCGAAGGCCTTCATTCCACCGAGCCAAAACAGTAACATCCCTCCTTCCCCCTTTCCACCTTATGCTTAAGAGGTGCTCTGCTTGGGTGAACAAGATAGAACAGATATCGTGTTTATGTTTTAATTGAAATAAGCTTTCTGGTTCATCTGCTAATGGTTTTAAGAGTTTAACTGAATGCCTATGCTAACTGCACAGACAAGCCACGTGGGTCTGAAGACACTGCTACAGTGGATTGGCTAGCATCGTTAGCTCCAGCTACCTCATGTCGGACACGTTGTAGAGGCCAGAGTGAAAAACTTTAAACTTTCCTTTGTTTCAGCTGGACCCACCCGGACCAGATAATCTAACCCTTTCTCTTTCAGCCTCATCACAGTTTAATGCATTCCGGAGTCATTGTTCACTTTTCACCATAAAACAGAATGAAACTGCACTGTTTTGACTGCATTTAACATGTCCGCATCATAATTTATTGACATTTATCTGCTGCTATTTTTAAAGGAAAATTTCAATGCATTAAGCCTTAAAACTTGAACATTCCTCAGAGACTCTTGAATTGACTCTCAAAACCCCTTTTTCCACTTTTATTTATTTACTTGTGCTTATTTTAAGTAGTGTTTAGTGTTTGCATAGTTATTAGATGTAATAATACTGTGTGATTATTAGGTAATAAAGGTATTGTATTTTTACCCATGGTCTTTTGTGTCTATTTTATGCAGTGAACGATTTATCACTCTTCTTTCAGTTGCATCTGAATGAACAGAGACAGATTTATATTTTTGGTGATTGATCATTTTGCTGATAGCTATACTCTAAATAACTAAATTGGTGAAAGTTACTCGTTTTCAACAGCCGATTCAGGAGTCCAACTTTTTATGTAAGAGACTAAGACCCCTGGTCAATAACCAAATTGCAGTTAAGATCATGTAACTGATAATATTTCATTTGAATGACCTACTGTAATAATTAACTATAACTTCCAGTTCATGTTATTTAATATATTCATAATCTTCTGGTAAACTTGTACAACACTACCAGACAGGTCAGTCGCCATGGAAAATTAGACGCTTCAAACTGTAACCTAAACTTAGACAACCTTTGGTGTATAATCACTGACATTTCATTTCCAGATGTTTACAGACATAAAAACAATAAAAAAAGACAATGATGTCATAGAAAAGGAAAATAGTCATAAAACAGTAGAACCCTGGGATTTCTTTACAAATAATCTTATTGTACTGTATAAATGTCCTGTACTAATAAAAGTGCACTAAAAGTGACAAACGTAAGCAGAAATCCAATGTAGAGTGTGTAGGGAATCTTTTGATGAGATTTCATATTTCATTTACAGAAAAGGTCAAGAACAAAGCTATTGTTAAAGATAGACCAAAAGAAGTAAAATGCTACATGAGGCACAAAAGCCATACTGCACACACATAGAAATGTGTCCCAATGATAAAACATGGGGGTGGTCATATTATGTTATGGTAATGCTTAAAATTATTGACTATTTTGTATGTTTTAGCAGCTAAAGCTATACAGGCTACAAGCTGAACCTGATCATGGCTATCAACTGTGTCTGCTTAACTACACCCCCTGTGTAATTCAATTTATGCTATGACATGTTCATGCCTCAATGGCAAGACAGAATAAAGTCCTAACAACATACGTTTCATGTAAAAGACTCCACATGTGTTTTTCTTTAACCAAAGAGTCATAGTTATTCAACGGTTTTACATTTCACTTTAATGCTGTTCAATGTTACATAATTTGATGGAACAGATTTGTTCCTCATATTTTGCTTTTCTACACACCTTGATGAGCTGTCCATCTGTTGTTCCAATGAAGAAAACCATCCAGCTGTTAAGTCTGACGGCCAGAACTGAGTTCATGTTGTTCTTCTTAAAAAGAACCGCCTTTGGTTTCAGGGCCACAGGTTCTGACTGAGAAACAGAGAGCATTGCTTAAACGTTGTGTAATGTTGAGTTTGCAAATTGTTGGGATGATGGTGAAAATTGAGCACAATAAATGTAGATATGATTTAGACTCTATATTTATAAGCATAAAACAACAAAACTCTCTTTTAAAAT
>NW_015151060.1:55705-58421 GCF_000732505.1 Cyprinodon variegatus | reverse complement strand
AACATCAACAGAAGGTTTAGTTAAATACTGTGACTTACCGGCTTGTTTGTTGAGTAATAGAAGTCTGGATCGGTGTCTGCTGTCTTGCTTTGATCAGGACTGATGTCAAATAGCAGCAGCTCAGTGTTGGTCTCTTTCCCGTCCAAACTGAACACTCCGCTCCAAAAGACCTGCTCTCCTCCTGGGATGACCGAGGAGGCCAGCAGTCTGCTGCCATTACCTCCATTAGAGCTACTGAGAGTCGCTCCACGGAGAGACTTTAGAGTCTGAGCTTTACTGGTTCCAGCTTGAAGCCAAATGAGACGGACTTTGTTGGTTTTAGCTCCTGATGCCACGTTGGAGAACAGAAACACTGTTGAACTGATCTGAAATCCATCCACAAAATCGACACCAGCCTCAGTTTGAATGTTAGGTGTTTCTCCTTCCTCAGACAAAGAAAATATCCCACCAGACTGTTCCTGATCTGTGTTTTGAAGGTTGATTGTCTTTAAGTCAGATGGACACTTTGTTTTCTCTTGCTTCTCTCTGTCTTTCTGGATCGCAGTCAGAATATACGTCTCAGTCTGAACTGAATCCTTCTTCACATCCACCAAAATGTTGACAGAACCTCTGCTGTTCCTCCGAGGTCCCACCTGGATGGGTTCTCTGTACACAAGCTTAGAGATGTTCCTCAGGTCCAGAACCTCACAGTAACCACAGCCCTTGTCTGTCGCACCGCAGATGATTATTGTATCATTTTTCACAAAAGGTAATAAAACATTTACAATGAAAGTTGCATTCCAGTCAGCATTCATTGAGACCCGATGAAACTCATCTCCGTTCTGTTGACCCGGGTTCTTTAAGATCCCTCTTAGGTTCAGGCTATTGATCAGAGTCAGGTCGTGGCTCAGCTGGTAAAGCTTCTCCTGTGTAGAGATGTAAACAGATTCATTGCTCACTGCGAGCTGGTGGAGGTCCCCTTCTAAACTGAAACCTCTGTCTTCCTCCACACCCAGAGCAGGTTCTCCCCTGATGGAGCAAAGCAGACCGAGCAGAAGGATCATCTTGTTCTAAAGGAGGCAGCTCTGACTGAGACAGAGAGACACTTATGGACTGCGGGACACTTTGGTCTCCGAGTCTCTACAGGGATGTCGGTAGAAGCGCTGCAGCCCAGCTGAAAGGAGAAGTGCTTAAAGTGGAAGGAAATGAGTGAAACCGGAAATAAAAACACAACAAATGATTTATGAAGATGTAAGCGAGCATGTTTTACACAATTTCATTTATCTGATCAATTTTCTTCTTTACGTGTATAACAGTCCTCTATAAAATGGCATTTGCTGACATCTGCATGCTCCTTCTTCTAACTTGGTATAATCATATGTTTTAGATCAACGTTTTATATTTTGCTAACTAAACTAAGAGAACATAATCCAGGAATTTCAGGCTTTGACCTTATGATTCATCACAAGTTTTAGCATAAACCTACTTACCCCAAAAGTTCTAAATGCATAAAAATCTGGTATCTCACAGGAGTATTTCTGGATTCAAGGCAAACATCTTTCCTGCAAAAGCAAAAACAAACAAAAACGAAAGAACTGTAAACTTTCCTGGAGTTTTAAAATCTGTTTTTTTTTCTTTTGTTTTAGCGCCCTCTATTGTTCTCTATATTGCCATGCTTTACTTTTTTTTTATATTCTCTTCATAATTACCTCATGTGCCAAGGTGACTGTATTCATCCTGTTAGTGGTGTAGTGTAGAGGTGTAGTTGGCGGATAGACCAGAGCTTATCCCACCACCCTGAAAGCATAACACATACCTAAACACTAAAACATCTTACCCTTGCAATGCCATGAAACCATGAGTTGGAAACTTACCACAGTGACATTGACATCAGCATTTCATAAGGCTTATATTATAGCTTACTCTGCATTATTGTATGGAAAGCCAGGGAGGGAAGACCAATTGCTATAACAACGTTAAGAAGACATTTATCTAGAAACTGCAGACACTTATTTTGGAGGCTTTGCCTTTAAAACTAATGTTCAATCCTGTCTATTAACTCAAGGACAAATCAGATCCCATTTTCTAGCCTATATTTGGTTAAAACCTGCAGTGTTGCATTTTCTAGGACTAGACATGAATCTACTAAATATCACCAGCCTTTCCAGACAGACTAATTTAGTTCTGTTGAAAGTTATTTTGAAAGATTAACTCTATTTAAGCAACTTATTGGTTGAACTAAGTCATTTTATTCAATATTCTTTTATTTTGTTAATATGTATAAATATATATGGGAAGACATTTAATGTAATATGCTGAGCAGCATTATTTAGCAAACCTGGTTTTCGGTCTATACTGCCAATTTCTTGAGAACTGAAAAGTTGTTTCAGTGATTAATGAAATATTTGTCGATTAAAAGGCAGTATAATGTTTCTCTTTTGTCTAACATGTTTCTGGATGTGTTTGGCTTTTTTAACAGTTTTTTTAGCTAATACAAATCTTCCTGCTCTATATCCATTTTGCTGTTAATTGTGTGACATAACATGAATTCAGTTTGTAAAATCATTCCAAAAATATACAGCTTAGTAATTTGGATGGAATGCAACCTAAAGTCTCAGATAGAGCTTTAGAGCTCTTTGACAAACGTCTATTCCCAGTGTGGATATCAATCAGCAACAGCAATCGCCTCTATAAGCTGTCAAATTAAGAACAAATTAACTAAAAGCTCAATCTTTGC
>NW_015151060.1:54399-55695 GCF_000732505.1 Cyprinodon variegatus | reverse complement strand
TGGTGAGCCGTCACCCGACGTGACCATGAAGAAACAGGTGGCCTTGTTCCTCTTGTCGAAGACAATAAAGCTGGACTGTGACTTCATAGAAGTGTCCCACTCGTTGAACAGACTAGGGAACAACGACAGACCTGATAATATCATGAGGTTCAGTAACCAGAAACAAAAAACTGCTCTGCTGAAACAGCCAGGCTGCTAAAGGGGTCAGAGGTGTTCATTAACTGGCACCTGACCAACAAGACCAAGAAGAACTCCGACATTGCAAGGAAGGCCCGGTTCCTGGGGAAGCAGAAGAAGATCCAGTCCACGTGGACCACAAACTGTAAAGTCTTCATGAAGTTGGATGGAAACCCAGAGGTGGAAAAAGGTTGTGGTCATTCTGGACATCACAGAGCTGGACAAATATGACTAAAATCTTCAAGGAACATTTGGAGCACAGGTGACAACAGGGCAGTTCAAGCAGATACGTTTTCTATCATATATTTCAACAGCAGAAGTTTATATGCAGTGTCTTGGTGTCTTGTTCATTAGTGAGGGATGGATGGAGCGTGAGATCAATAGACGGATCGGTGCAGTGATAAGGTCGCTATATTAAATTGTCGCATGGAGCTGAGTCGGGGGGCAAAGCTCATAAGATCTGGGTAATGACCAAAAGAAGAATGGTTTGACCAAACATATACAGTTACCTCTCAGAAGGTCTTCTTCATCTGTGGGGACTTTAATATAGATCTACTTAACTCAAATAATCATAAACCTACTGAAGATTTCATTAATACTATGTAGCTACAGTTTGATCCTTTTCCCAAAATCACTAGACCGAGCAGCATCACACTTAACGGTGCCACATTAATAGATACTATATTTACAAATATCCTGGATAACAATAAGTTAAGTACTTTAAGATTTCAGTATATTAGTGATCATCTTTCAGTCTTTATTGTCAGCGACAATTTCTGTATATAAAATAAGGATAAAAGTAATCCACAGTTTAAAAGAGTAAGAACAGCGGAATCACTCATCTTTTAAAGAGGACTTGTTTAAAGATAACTGGGAGTGTCTGTTTTGCAAGAAGATAATGTCGATATAGTATATGATAATTTTATGAATATCTTTAAAGCATTATACGATAAAAACTGTCCACTGATAATGTTCTCTCATAAAATCAAATACTCAGAAGATCCATCGATCACAAAAGGTTTACAAAATGCCAGCAAAAAAAAAGAACAAACTATATAGCAATTTCATAAGGCATAGGTCTTTAAAAGTAGAGAATAAATATAAGAATAAATAAACCAC
>NW_015151060.1:52069-54082 GCF_000732505.1 Cyprinodon variegatus | reverse complement strand
ACTATTCTAGGAATAGCTAAATGGGATTATTACAGTAAATTATTAGATAGAAATAAGAAAAGTATCAAAGGGATTTGGAATGTATTGAAGAATTTTGTCAAGAAAAATTCAGGAAAAATTAAATTTCTGTAGTGTTTTGTAAATAATGATAACAATTTTGAGGACAATAATGACATTGTTCATAATTTCAATAATATTTTGTGGGTGTGGGACCCAAACTGGCAGAAAAAATCCCACATCCTACAACTGGCGCTCTGAATGAACCATTAATCAGCAGGAATCCTTGTTCAATGTTTATCACTGCTGTGAGAGAAAGGGAAATTATAGATATAGTCAACAAATCTAATAAAAAGACGTTAACTGACTGTGATGGCATTGATATGACAGCAATTGATGAAACTCTTCAGCCTCTGAAAAATTTCTAAATTTCCGTTTCTTCTCTAAATTTCCAGAAAAGATGAAATTACCAAAGTTATTCCGCTGTATAAATCTTGAGACAGGCAAGTTTCCACAAATTATAGAACTGTTTCTCTATTTTGACAGAGAAACAGTACGTTTCCAACTCAGTAATTTATCCAAAACATTGGATAAATTACTTGTAGATAGATTAGATACAATCATTAATAAACATAAATTGTTACCGACAGTCAGATAAGCACAGGGATGTCATTGATGAAAAAAATGTATTTAGCAAAAATAAAGTTCAAACTTCAAACAAGACTGGGCCCATCAAGGAAAATAAATGACAAAAATCAGCATAATCCAAACCTGACACAGGAAAAGACCTACCTAACTGACACACAAGGGAAACAATATATTTTATATCCTAAACAAAACTACAACAAAAGACCAAACTAATCAGCACCATACTCAATCAGCAACCTATGAGGAAGAGGGCTTAAATACTAAACTTTCCAAATGTTATTATAGAAAAGAAAACCAAACACAGAAACCTAAACCCTTCCTACACCCCTTGTAAAAGTAAGTGGAAGAGTCCAACTAGGCCTCCATGTCAATGAGGAGATCCTTTGCAGCTTGGACCACCTTTCCTTTACCCTGCTTCACTCGTGACAGCCTCCCAGGAACTGGCAACTCAAATGAAAAATATATTCATGTACAGAAAATGAGAAAATGAGTCAACTAAATGTGTCCACCCAAATAGTTGCCCAATGCCAAATCAAAGTAAAAAAAAAAAAATGAAATAAAGTACAGTAAATAAATAAGATTTAATGAAAAAATTACCAGACCATTTGTTGTGTGGTTGCACATGTGGCCATCACAGTCAGTATAGATTTAGATCACAAAGATTTACTGCAATGGCTGACATTGAATTGATAGAAGAAGTCAACAACGTCTTAGATAATCAGAACTCTGCAGTTGGTTTATTTATTGATCTCAAAAAAGATTTTGACACAATAAATCACAAAATAATAATTAAGAAGTTTGAGCGCTATGGCATCTGGGGAGTAGCACTACTCTGGAGGAAAAGTTATCTTGGCAACAGGCAACAATTTGTGCAAATGGGTGACTGCCAGTCATTGTGCTTGGACATTGTTTGTGGTGTCCCCCAGGGGTCAGTTTGGGACCAAAATTATTTATCCTTTATATTGATGACAACTGCAAAGTTTCTAAAATACTTAAATTTGTTTTGTTTGCAGATGATTCTAACATCTTTTGTACAGGTGATAATTTGGATCAGCAAATGGCTGATATTACCTTTGAGTTGTCGACTTAAGATATGGTTTGATAATAACAAACTTGGATATAACCAAGTTGATGTTGTTTGTAAACTGCAAAAGCGAAATAGATTTAAATATCCTTATAGGTAATGTGACAGTAGAGAGAGTTAAGGAAACTAAGTTCTTCGGAGTCATGATTGACAAGATTTGCAGGAGAACTCATAATAAACATTTAAACTAAAATATCCAGAAGTATTGGCAAAGCTAAACATTTCCTAAATTATGCTGCACTTCCTGCAATGGACTGGCGACCTGTCCAGGTTGAACTTCGCCT
>NW_015151060.1:47119-50279 GCF_000732505.1 Cyprinodon variegatus | reverse complement strand
CAGACACTGCGTGCTTGGCCAGCTCACCGGGCAGCAGGAGGCGCACAGCGGTCTGGATCTCCCTGGAGGTGATGGTGGAGCGCTTGTTGTAGTGAGCCAGGCGGGAAGCCTCGGAGGCGATGCGCTCGAAGATGTCGTTGACGAACGAGTTCATGATGCTCATGGCCTTGGAGGAGATGCCGGTGTCGGGGTGCACCTGCTTCAGCACCTTGTACACATAGATGGCGTAGCTCTCCTTCCTGGTCTTTCTCTTCTTCTTCTTGCCTCCTTTGCCGGCGGTCTTGGTCACGGCTTTCTTGGAGCCCTTCTTGGGCGCAGACTTGGCGGGTTCAGGCATCCTGATGTGTTCCTGGAAACAACAACGAATGAGTTGGAGGAGGATACCGGTGATTATATACAGGGTGTATGTAAAAGAGTCTGTGCTGTACCCTGTCTCTGATTGGTCTACATGCTCGGAAGGTTAGAGCAGCTACTGGTGCGTGTGAGAGGGGGGGATGGGTTGGGAGCTTGTTGTAGCTTCACAGCAAGAAACCTTTTGAGCTTTATGTTGTATTTGATAAAGGGCTACACCTATATTCATAGAATCTGGTGTTAAAATACGTAACCAACGTTTTTATCTATCAATGTTCAAAAACAGCTCATGAACAACAGAAAGCTCCAACAATCCAGAAGAACAAAGAACATCTGACTTGGAATGAAGCTCCATGCTGCTTAAACATAAGACTCCTAGATAGGTGTTGAAACATAAACAACTGAGAGAAAGTTTGGTTCCCTTCCAGCTCTTTTTCCTGTTTGTGGTTACTAGAGAAAATGGTACAGCAATAAAATCTAATAATCTAAGGAAGAGGTACAAGGACCAATGCACTGGACAAAAAAAATAAAAATAATAATAATAATAAAATAAAAATGAGAATTTATAATTTATGGGAAGGATGTAGACCTACTACTCAAATTAAGTAAACCAACTAACTGTACAACTATAACTCTACTGTCAAAGCTGTAACCCTTCTATGTTCATTTGATTAATGAAATTCATTTCAGTTTATTTATATAGCACCAATTCAAAACACATCATCTCAAGGCACCTTACAATCAGATCAAAGTTTTCTATCTAAGGAAAACCAGTTGATTTCATTGACTCATTTACTCGAGGCAATCCCTCACACTAAGCATGATTGTAGCGACAGTGGAGAGGAAAAACTCCCTTTGAACAGGAAAAAAATTCCTGCAGAACCAGACTCAGTGCGAGCAGCCATCTGCCGAGGTCGACTGGCTGCAACTGTAAACCAGCTGTACAGGCGACCCTGTTCAGGAGCCAGGCAGACGAGCTTTGAGCCAGCTTCCACCTCAGATAGGGTGGCCATTTCTATAGCACCAAAAAGGAGGACATTGTGCGGCATATCAATAACTTAATAAGGTGNGTAAGAATTGTATTTTAGATATCTACCAGTTGAAATGAAATTTTAAGTAAGCTGAAAGTCAGTTTGTATTAATAAGAACTACATTTCAGATATCTACAAATCTTTACTTCATTTAAGAGGCTGTTTTGATATATATTTTCTTGACCAGATATCCATTTCAAATACCTTTACTAGCAGTGTTGTATAGTAACGAAGTAAAAATACTTCACTACTGTACTTATATTATATATATAGTATATTTTGGAGTACTTTATACTTACCAAGAGTATACATTTTTTTTGAGAACTTTCACTTTTACTTCACTACATTTACGAACTTAATTGCATACTTTTACTCCGATACATTTTCAATGTTTGGCTTAGTTACTAAGTAAAAAAAAAAAAAAAAAAGAGCGAGAGAAACGCAAGTGCTTTGACCCCACCTACTGACTGCAAAGTCGGGTCTTGCCTGGGCTTGTTCATCAACACCAATAGGATACGCCTCTTTCGCAAAGCCAGTCTAAATTTATCCTACACTTGGTTGTTTATATTATTTTAAGTGAATTTAACCTTCAAAGTTTACCAAAATGTAAAAAAATGTCATTCAAACTGCACTACTTTTAACTTATACTTTTCACTACATTAATTGAGTACATCTATTTTTACAGTAATTCTTATACTTAAGTACAAGCCATTTCAGATACTTTAAGACTTATTCAAGTAACATTTCAGTCAGTGACTTGGACTTTTACCAAAGTCATATTTTGGTCATATTACTTATACTTCTACTTGACTCTGAGATTTCAGTACTTTATACAACACTGTTTATTAATATTCCTCCTATCTAAAGTGAACATTTCAGATATTTGAAATGTTATTCTTACTACTAAAAATGACGTCACTTTTTCCCATTCAAGAAGTACGTGGATAGAGACGTGCAGAAGAGTAGCGGTGGATGTGGAACGGTTCTCATAGATTAACATGACTGCAAGCGCTCCACACCACGTACATGAGTGGGGAGGAGCAGTGCGGTGATGGAGGATGTGGAATCTGGAGGTTACAGGTACATACCTAACCCTATCCAAAACTTTATTCACACATTAGTCCTAAACCTACACCTTTGCCTAAAACAGTAATCTCCCCCAGTGATGAAAGTCCCCATATGGAGGGTTGGTCCCCACAATGTCGCAGTTTAACAGAAAATTGTCCTTGCCTTTTAAGAATGAGATGGTTTGCTGTATTTTTATTCTTGGATAAATTGGATTTTATTCTTGAACATTTGGATAACTTCAAATAAGACAATGCCATTGTTTTCTTATTCCATTGGCCAGATGTCCAAGAACAAATGCACTTATTTTAAGAAAAAAATAAGGCTTATCTAGATTTCAATTTTTTTCCAGTGCTTAAGACAAGTGTTACTGGAATCCAGGACAAGACATTGTGCTGAAATTATTGGTAAATACACTTAATTTTTTACTCATTTCTAGATCAATTTTAAAGTGAAATTAGATTTTTAAATCACTTTACTGGGAACCCAATAAAGGGTTAAGGAAACACATGCTCTTGTTGATATTTGCGTGGCCCTTAAAAGGGCCTTTGTTGAGTTTGCGGCAGTGAGAGTTTACTTGGAGCTGGTGTACTTGGTGACAGCCTTGGTTCCCTCAGACACTGCGTGCTTGGCCAGCTCACCGGGCAGCAGGAGGCGCACAGCGGTCTGGATCTCCCTGGAGGTGATGGTGGAGCGCTTGTTGTAGTGAGCCA
>NW_015151060.1:43111-46795 GCF_000732505.1 Cyprinodon variegatus | reverse complement strand
CGTAAAGCAAGACCGACTCTCGTGAGACTTCTGAGCCTGTGGGTGCGGGTCGAGGGCTCCTGCAGTTGCAAGTGCAGTATTTCCCCCACAGACCACCAGGGCGGCCGAGAATACCTTTGTTCAACCTGAAATGACTCATTTAGTCATCCATAACGTTATGGAACACATTAATTAACTGAAAAATGTTGCATAGTGTCCCTTTAACATAAAATTGTCCTTGCCTTTTAAGAAAAACAAGCACACCCACACACAGCCATCTGGAAGCAAGTAGCAGGTCACATGGTCAGTTATCAGGGTCAGGGGTTCCCCCCATATTTTCATCTTTTCCCACTACAAACTTAACATAAGTTTATTTTATTTAATTCAAAATTATGTTTTCACTCTCAAGTAGAGTGCAGTAACTGATTATACTGGCTGAAAACACACTAAGTTAAACATGAGATGATTTTAAATGTTTTCTACTGGTCCTCAACAAGCAATCTAATATTTGTTTAAAACAAAACAGTATAACAGTATATGAAGTAAAAAGGTTGATTGTGTTGGATGAATAATAACAGTTGATCAAATTAGAATTGACTTTCATTCTTTAAATAAACAAAAGTGAAGGAAAAAACACTAGATATGTAAAATTTAAGAGTTCAAATCACATCACAGATAAAAGGATTCAGAAGAATTTAAATGTCAAGGGATTGAATCAGGGCTGGACTGGGACAAACTTTTGGCCTTTTGAGCAGAGGCAGGCCCACCTGGTGTTAAGATAGTTCTACCTACAAATGGAACCAACATTTTATGTTACAGTGAGTGTACTCCGTTTATGTGGAATAAATTTAGACATACAGTATCTCCAGGCCTATTATATTAAACGGCTGCTTGTTCTAGTTTACCTCCTGACTAATATGTGTCCCGCAACACATAGAAATTAAAGTATATCAGGAGTTTAGATCAGTAGACACACTTTTGTTCCATATTAAAAGAACCCAAATGTGTTTCATTGGCCAACTGCCATACCTCTGGAACTCCTTATAAATTAGTACCATCTTTAAATGAGTTATACTACATGGTGTCGCTAAATTTGGTGCCATGTGCTTCAACTACATTTTACAGGGACAGACAGAAGCACTAGGGTCAAAGAGCTGGTAATGCAGTTATCTGTATTCATCCTCCACTTTGAAACAGCGGCGCAATATACCGTAGTTTTATTCTAAAACAGCTTTGTATAGACTTTAGTGAAAGTGTAAAAACTAACAACCAAAACACCAATGGTTAACCCTTTATAGGGCAGGTTACAGTTTATTTTTTTCACTTGCATACATACCCCTTACAAATAGTTTCCCCGTTCATCAGTGAGGTCTAGAAGCACAACATCTATATCCAGCCATTCAGCAAAGATACAGCTACATGGCTGTACATCTTATTTTGGCATTTGACCAATTAGATGAGCCCTTGACCGATATATTACCTACTGGAAATTAAGTTGAGAAAAAAAATAGTGAAGAAAAAAGATAAACAGCTAATTCAGAAGTTGAAAAATAAAATTAAAAAGTAAGCTGAGTTAACGAGTATATTTAGGTTGATAAACTAAAAAATGTAAGTGCCAGTATCAGCATTGGTTTTCATTAATTCTGTTCGTTAATTCTTATAGAAGCGCTTTTATTTTTCTTAATAGTTTGGCAAGTTGGCATTTATTACATCGAAATTAATTTTGGCCATTAAAATATCCAGATTTTTTGAATGTCACAATGTCTTGTCCTGGATTCCAGTAACACTCATGGCTTAAGCACTGGGAAAAAATTGAAATCTAGATAAGCCTTATTTTTTTTTTCTTAAAAGTCCATTTGTTCTTGGAGAGGCATCTGGGCAAAGCAATAAGAAAACAATGGCATTGTCTTTTTTGAAGTTATCCTATTGTTCTTTTAAGAGTAAAAATAACCATCTCATTTTCCTGCTGAAATTATTGGTAAATACACTTAATTTTTTACTCATTTCTAGATCAGTTTCACAGGGAAATTAGATTTTTAAATCGTTTTACTGGGTACCCAATAAAGGGTTAAGGAAACAATTGCTCTTGTTAACATTTGTGTGGCCCTTAAAAGGGCCTTTGTTGAGTTTGCGGCAGTGAGAGTTTACTTGGAGCTGGTGTACTTGGTGACAGCCTTGGTTCCCTCAGACACTGCGTGCTTGGCCAGCTCACCGGGCAGCAGGAGGCGCACAGCGGTCTGGATCTCCCTGGAGGTGATGGTGGAGCGCTTGTTGTAGGGAGCCAGGCCTGAAGCCTCGGAGGCGTTGCCCTCGAAGATGTCGTTGACGAACGAATTCATGATGCTCATGGCCTTAGAAGAGATGCCGGTGTCGGGGTGGACCTGCTTCAGCACCTTGTACACATAGATGGCGTAGCTCTCCTTCCTGGTCTTTCTCTTCTTCTTGCCTCCTATGCCGGCGGGCTTGGTCACGGCTTTCTTGGAGCCCTTCTTGGGCGCAGACTTGGCGGGTTCAGGCATCCTGATGTGTTCCTGGAAACAGCAACGAATGAGATGCAAGAGGAGGAGACCGGTGATTATATACAGGGTGTATGTAAAAGAGTCTGTGCTGTACCCTGTCTCTGATTGGTTTACATGCTCGGAAGGTTAGAGCAGCTATTGGTCCTGTGAGAGGGGGTGGGTTGGGAGCTTGTAGCTTCACAGCAAGAAACCTTTTGAGCTTTATGTTATATTTGATAAAGGGCTACGCCTATATAAATAGAATCTGGGGTTAAAATACGTAACCAACGTTTTTATCTATCAATGTTCAAAAACAGCCCATGAACAAGAGAAAGCTCCAACAAACCAGAAGAACAAAGAACATCTGACTTGGAATAAACCTTCATGCTACTTAAACATAAGACTCCTAGATAGGTGTTGAAACATGAACAACTGAGAGAAAGTTTGGTTGCCTTCCAACTCCTTTGCCTGTTTGTGGTTACTAGAGAACATGGTACAGCAATGAAAGGTCAAACTCAACAAAATCTAATAATCTAAGGAAGAGGTACAAGGATCAATGCACTGGACAAAAAATAAATAAATAAAAAAAATGAGAATTTATCATTTATGGGAAGGACGTAGACCAGTTGATTGCATCCGCTCATTCACTCGAAGGCAATTCCTCACACTAAGCATGATTGTAGCGACAGTGGAGAGGAAAAACTCCCATTGAACAGGAAAAAAATTCCAGCAGAACCAGACTCAGTGCGAGCAGCCATCTGCCGAGGTCGACTGGCTGCAACTGTAAACCAGCTGTACAGGCGACCCTGTTCAGGAGCCAGGCAGACGAGCTTTGAGCCAGCTTCCACCTCAGAGGAAGAGAGTACATGTAGCCAGTTACAGTCAGAGAAATAGGACTACACTGAAAAACAGGCAGATCTGGAACATCTATAAACAAAGGTGTTTAGAAATTCTAGGAACCAATAGTAAACCTTCAGATTGAGAGTGAAGTGCTCTGTTAGGAACATAAGGAACAATCAAAACCCTGATATCAGATGGAGCTTGGCCATTTAAGGCTTTATATGTGAGAAGGAGGATTTTAAATTCTATTCTGGATTTAACAGGAAGCCAATGAAGAGAAGCCAGGATAGGAGAGATATGATCTCTCTTTTTCATTTTCATCACAACTGTTAAAATAAGCTCCATTTTATTTTATGATTATTTAACA
>NW_015151060.1:40871-41940 GCF_000732505.1 Cyprinodon variegatus | reverse complement strand
TGACGCTTAGCGCCTCCTTTCCCAAGTCCTTTTCCTCCTTTGCCTCGGCCGCTCATGTTGTCTTTGTCTAAGTGACAGAGAGAATAGTACCAGATCGCTGAGGAGCTAGATATAGCTACACCCTACGGACCTAAGTGAGGACAAGCAACCATCTTTTCCCCGCCTCTAAGCTTGTAACCAGATTTCTGCTTTTAAGATATAAGTTTGAATATTAAGAGACGCTTAATGAATAAAGAATAAATTCCAGCTGATATAGGATCAAACCGAATGGAAATAACTGATTTATAAAGCAGCTGCAGTTCATATATAGGCTTTTGGCTTATATAGAGTTTCCAATCACTTAATATATTAGATGTATCGCCAGTTTTAGTAAATATACTCAGCTTCATGTAGGGAGTGTAGATTAGTTCCAACTTTATACTCATTTTTATTAGGTGTTTGGAATGTACGTTGTCTTGTAAATTAAGTTTCCACATGTTGAGATTATTTTTAATTGAACAATTAGAAGTGAAACGACTTCAACTCTTGTAAAATAATCTATAACAGCATCTCCTTCACTGCAATTTGCTACAATATATATATTTATAAACCTAAGGAAATCAATAGGACATTACACATTTTTCTTATTTCATATCTTTCTCAAACACCCATTGAAAATGAGGCATGTATTTAACAAACCTGTATTTATGTAGTGCTTTGCTACAAAAGAACGTTGTTCTTTATTCAAATCTTATTGGAGGTTTGAACATTTTATGTAGGGGATGTATGCTGACGTTTCATTTTGTGTTCTTAGATTGACTGGACATATTTTATAACCTGGACACCTCCATCTCTATTTCTAGTACTCATCTGATGGCCCACAGAATAAATGTGAATATATTATAACAGTAAATCCCGCTCATTAGTGAAATTTGGGTGGCTCTTAAAAGAGCCGTTGGTTTGTTTTAGAGAGCCTGCAGTTTTACTTCTTTGCTGGTTTCTCGGTTTTCTTGGGCAGCAACACAGCCTGGATGTTAGGAAGAACACCGCCCTGAGCGATGGTAACTCCGCCAAGCAGTTTGTTGAGCTC
>NW_015151060.1:36819-38691 GCF_000732505.1 Cyprinodon variegatus | reverse complement strand
CAGCCAGATAGACGGGAGCTCCAGCGCCCACGCGCTCAGCGTAGTTGCCCTTCCTCAACAGCCTGTGAACACGGCCGACTGGGAACTGCAGCCCAGCACGAGAGGAGCGGGTCTTGGCCTTAGCCCTGGCTTTGCCTCCGGTCTTTCCACGTCCAGACATGATTTCTGCAAAGGTTCACTTTACAAGTGACTGTCAGGACGCGCATTGGGAGTATATATAAAGCCTGTCGGGGATCATATGCTCTCTGATTGGTCACTTATTACAACAAATCCTGTCGTCCAATCAAAGCAGGCGTCCGTTTCCCGCCGTCTGTTTCTGCCAAATACCGCAGCCTGCAGATTGAGGCATGGCTAAAGATAGAATTTTTTTTTTACCTATTCAGAGACAGCATTACAGAATATACGGCCATTGTTGTCTAAAGTAAGGAATCATAATTGTATACGGCTCATGATTCCATGTATAAAAAATTGTCATACGTTTTTGATAGATAATAAAATGTGATAAAGAATGATTTAATATACATTAGACCCATCCCCTTTCTTCCTGTCAAAACGTTTATCCATTCTACCTATACATAAACACATATATAAAACTATTTTGAAAATGACCTTTTTATTGCTTTCCCCCAGAACAGACACAATAAGCCATTTTTTTATAGAAAATATTTACACATGGTTGTACCAGAGAATTTCTGTATTTCAAGAACTACGCACATTTAAACAATTGTTAAGAACTGTTCCCGAATATAAACACTGTTAAAGAGTTCAGTAAAAAAATCTTTTTATAATTTTTACTGGTAAACTAAACCCAGAGAGAACAAAAGGGACATCAGGCATGGAAAGCAGGCTGCAACACACAGCATAGATCTGAGATTACTGCACAACAAAGTGACAACCCACTTTGAAAACTTTGATGGATGCTTGTGAAATATCAGTAATATCTGTCAAATAATGTACGGTCAGAGTAGGTAGAAAACAGACAAGCCCATAGCAGATAGTCATCTTTCTCTAGATACGAAAAAATCACAATAACAATAAAAGGGATGGGAAAAAAAGACTGATGAGCAAATTTTTTATGACTGTAAGACAATAGTACCCTGTTTTATGATAAACATGCTTTTTAATAACATTTTGAGTTTCCACATGTTGTTGATGTTCTTTTTAATTGGACAAAGACAATTATTAGTAAGAAAACTTTAGCTCTTTTACAATAATCTATGACATATTAGGAAAAAAAAACAATCCCTGACACTTCAATTTACAAAAAGAAAAAACAAAAAAAGCAACACACACACATGAATATCAAAATTATACTTATACTAATAAATACTAACAAATAACCAACACTGATAAAAAATAAGAAAACTTAAGTAAATAAAAGTTCTACTTTTGCATTATTATTCTGTATTTCTTAACTCTTGAATATGGATAACTGATAACTTTAAGCATAGAAAAATTAAGCAGGTATTTATCAAATCTACATTTAACATTTTGCTGCAATAATTATATGACTGATAGTTCAAAATTAATATATTGAAATGACAAAACCTACATCTAAATATCCTTACAGTTCTATTTCATCCTGCAGTAACCAAACACTTTCTATTCATGGAATCCAAGAGATAAATATTGAAAAGTTTTACAGGAGGAAGTTTATACGCTAATCTGGTTAAGCTGGTATCCATTTTGCAGATTTTCGTTTCATTCCATCTATACAAGGTGTACCGTTTATTATATGATACAGGACCAAAGCTCTGAGGAGAGATTTGTGGCTCTTAAAAGAGCCGTTGGGTTTTGTTGTATGAGCTTGACTTATGCTCTCTCTCCACGGATGCGGCGGGCCAGCTGGATGTCTTTGGGCATGATGGTGAC
>NW_015151060.1:32616-34325 GCF_000732505.1 Cyprinodon variegatus | reverse complement strand
TCAGACACACAAAGTACATACTGGTGTTGTAGTTTAATTAAGAAAAGAAGAAGACTTGACATTTATTAATTAATTAGATCCCTGTTGTCTGTAATCTCACTGAATCAGGCGCTAAATTCCTTTTGTCTGCTTCAAATAAACCCAAGGGCCTAAATATATGTTTACACAAATCCTATTTTCATTGCAATGAGCTAATAAAACATTTAGGATTTATTACATACAAATGAATGTGTTACAAGTGTACATAATGACATCAAAGAAGGACAAATTAATGAAGCTCCTTGTGCCTTCTGACCTGTGGACAATGAAAAACAGTTACAGATAAATCAATCAGCAACTTAATATCAAATTAAAGCCCTAGAACATATGTAGTATTTTTTCCTACAATATATTAGACTAATAGATTTTGCAGAATAATAAGTTATGTACTTAAAAGAATATTAATATGTCTTCAACAATGTCAAGGAAGAGAACCAAGTCATTATATAATATTTGCTTTTAAAAAGCTACATTAATTTTATTTAATAGGCCAGCTCCAGAGGAAGTATCCTCGGTACTATTTTGAATAGTGTGTTTTTGATTTATTCGTAATTACTGGTGTTAAAACACACAATATGTTTTTTTGTCTAGATAAAAGAATATATCTTGTCTGTGGTGCTGGAAAATTATACTAAAGATAATTGATCCTATATGTGCTTTGATTAGAATGTCATGGCTTGTTGAAGAGATTTATATATTGATTATCAATAAAAGATAAATTTAACACAACCTGCCAACAAGAATACATAGATTTTTGGCTTTCTACTTAAAAAAAAGTTAATTAGAAACTCAGTAGAAATAAGAATATATTTGTCATTTACAATTAATTTGTTTTTGTATATATTTAACACATATATTAGTGTTTCTTATGTTACATTTTAGAATTGGTAATATTGTCCAATTCATATTTGCTCAATTATGAGACATGGTACTACTTGTATTCACTAATCAATGCATTCTTGCTATAACCTTTAGACATGAAAACATGTCACTTTATTATATAGTCCTGCATTCATGTAATGATAAGTAGTGGTGCATAGCTGTGTGCACAGGATGGTTATTTGTTTAAGTAGCTTTGGGTTACTTTTCTTTTTCTTCCAGCCATCAAAGGGTGGCAACTTTCTCTGCTGTCAGGATATAGTATAATAAATATTTAATTATTCTATGATAGAGTTTTGGATACAATGTTGATGAAAGATAGAAATAGACATTCTTTGTTCTTTTTTATAGTTAATCTATTTCTATTTAGTCAAATATTGTATTTTCATAAACATATACTCTTGGTTTCATTTAAATATTTTTTTTACATTTTAGTTTACCTTAAATAAGGCTTGATGTTAAACATTTAGTTGGAACTATGATAACAATCATAGTTCCAACTAAATGTTGGAACTATAATAAAAAGTCTAAAGATAAAGTATATATATATATATATATATATATATATATATATATATATATATATATATATATATATATATATATATATATTGTCTTCATTTTTTTATTTAAGGGAAAGCTTTTAGAGGGTTTTAGCAACTGAATGCTGCCAGTTTCTGAAAACAAAAACATGTTTTATTGAACAATTATGACAGTAAATCCAATAATTTCAGACCAGTATTAGGTTTTCCCTGTACATAGAATTGTTAATAGAGCCCATGTTCCCATAT
>NW_015151060.1:28560-30185 GCF_000732505.1 Cyprinodon variegatus | reverse complement strand
CAATATAGAAATACTTTTAGACATTTCACTTTAAACAAAGCTGCTGTGGGGTTTCCAGTTGAGTTTATCATCAATTATAAATCCAGAGAAACCAAACTTGATATCTATAAACCTTTTAGTTTCTCATTACATAGTTTAAGGATTATAATATGATGGTTATGTACAGGAAGGCTGCTTAGTGGAAGGTTGAGATCCTCCACAATAACCTGGTTTTAAACTGTATAACCAGCTTTATCTTAGAAACTTGTGAACAAAATCTTCTAGGTGCTAAAAGAACAACAAAATGCACCCAGCTTGCTAAAAGATGAAAGTGGGATTTCCTCAAACACAAAAAAGTCGACTGTTCCAGAAAATAATAAAGGATGTGGTAGTCACACAACAGTCAGAGAGTAATTTCAACAATATTGTATTATATTTACAAGGAAAAAACAAAAACAGAAAAACAAGGATGAGCTGAAGGAAATAAAAAGGCCCGGTGGATCCCTGAGGGACGGGGCTCAGTAACAGGAGACAGGAATGAGAGCGGAGTTCCTCTAGGGAGGCACGTCTCTCATCGTTCTCCTCCAAACACTGATGGAGGAAATCCAGGCTTCTGGAAAGAGAAGCCAAGGGGATCATGGTCAGAAGCACAGGTGGAGGTAACTAGTAAGGCACTTGCTGGTTATGTTCCTACCTCGAGAGAGATTGCTGCTGAAATTAATGAAGTAAAGCAAGTAAAGTAAAGAACTGAAAATTCACCACTAATGCTTCAGTAGACTGTCTTTAGTTTTTCAAACTTTAAGTCCCGGCGGAATACCCCTTTACTGTGCAGCTCCATGGCAACATCCACCAACCGTTTCATAAAAATCTAGAATAAAACAATAAAAATGTGTCTTTATCATTAAAACATCTCATCTTAATTTGTTGACACAAAATAAATCAGTGACAGTTATTCTCTCTTTAAAGATGTCTTTGGTTTTCGTGTTTCTTTTTACATTAATGAATTAGATCATTAAACAAAATGTATTATTAGAAAAAGACAATTTGATTTATAAACAAAATGTATTTTTCATTGATTAAGGGGAGAAGATAGGTTGGTCTCTTTTGTCTTTTAGTAAACTTGTTTACCGGTTTACACACCACATACCATGATGTCCATTCTGATTTACAAAACACCTCAGGCTCAGCCAATCCGGTGGAAGTCAGTGAACTGAGATTTTCAAATCTGGAGAGAGGTTACTGCTTGGATTTCTATGGAGAGAATTTTGTTCCATTATTGTTGTAAACTCATGACAAATGAAGTGATGGAACTTTAAGAACATTTTTTCTTTCCCAACTTTTTGAACACATTTTTCTTTAAATTTTTCTATATCTCATTTGTCACTTTTTTCATATTTTGTGTTTGTAGTTAAATTTTTTGTATTTATTTTACTTTCTCATAAAAAAAAAAATAAATGTAATGAATTTCTTTATATGCAAATTTTGCTTTATGGATCACATTTTCTTTATTTCTGGGGGGCGGGTGATGAGCAACGAGGCATTTCTATTGGTCTGCTGGACGTTTTTAAAGGGAAATGCCATTTCTTTTTTTTTTATCTTTTCTTTTAAGATATAACTGTAAAAAATATAACCGCAGATGTCTGGGG
>NW_015151060.1:24304-26017 GCF_000732505.1 Cyprinodon variegatus | reverse complement strand
AACGTCTGTCGATCTAGGAGCGATCTGTACTCAGGAACAATGAAGCTGTTGCAGTGAAATCACTAAATTTTTCTGTTTTATGAAACCGTTGTCATGGCGACCAGTTGTTCCAACCTGAAAATGTTGACTTTTGAAAATGTGGCAGTTATCACAGCTGAGATTCTTGGTAACAGCCAATCAGTAACAAGAAGACTGATGTGAAAGAAATGGATCTGGGATCAGGTGTGTTGGCCTACAGGTTAAATATGAGGAGGAAAACTAACAGCACAAAGGAAAAAAAATATTTCAACTCCTTTTAGGGAATTGTCTTTTATTTTGTTAATTATGATTAAATATATATTTATATAGCAAGCTTGTTTTTGTTTTTCTTTGGTCTAAACTACTGATTTCTTGTAGAACTGAAAAGCCGTTTCAGTGATTAATGGGATATTTATGGATTACAGGGTAGAATAATGCAGTTCTGTATCTTTTGTCAAACATGTTTCTGGATGTGTTTGGCTTTCTTAAGTTTTTTTAGCTGATACATATCTGCCTACTCTATATCCATTTTGCTATTAACTGTGTGACATAATGTGAGTTCAGTTTGTAAAGTCAGACCACAAATACCTCTTGGTAATATGGATGGAATGAAACCTAAAGTCTCAGATAGAGCTTTAGAAATATTTGAACTTATTTGACAAACGTCTGTTCCCAGTGTGGAAATATCAGACAGACAGCCAATCGCCTCTATATGCTGTCAAATTAAAAACAATAAACAAAAAGCTCAATCTCTGCATTTATCAAAAAGGTGCTCCTCACTGACATCTTGTGGCCTAACAGATGTTTTACCACAGGATGGCGTTCCTGAAAAGAACTATTTCTTGGTTTTTTTTACTTTGTTTTTATATGGTGAATAAAAGTTTAGAAGGTTCTGTTTACTATGCGTAGGGCGACTAAATACTGGATAAATGTTGATCATTTAATATATTTCAGTTGCTGAATTCAATGAAACACATTAAACAGTTTAGTAAAGACAGACCTTTATTTCTGATTATTAATGATAAACCTATTGATCTCACATTGGAGAAATGAACTCTCTGCATTAAACCCATCCCGTTAGGGAGCAGAGGGCTGCCATTGTGCGGCACCCAAGGAGCAATCAGAGGTTAAAGCTCTTGCTCACGAACCCAGAGTGGAGGCTGTGGTATTGGAACAGAGTGTGCTCTAACCCACTAAGCAAACACTCGTATTATGATCACTGAAACAACTTTCCTGTTCTCAATAAATAATTTAAACTGAAAAACCAGGTTTGCTAAATAAAGCTCCTCTACGTATTACATTAAATATGTTCCCATATATAGTTATACATAACAAAATAAAAGGATATTCCATAAAAGGAGTGGACAGGATTTATCGTCATTTCCACTTACAAGCAAGAAAGTATTTCAGACCAGATAGATAAATATTTTAAGATGTATAAATAGACCCTTTATTCATGTTTATATAGTTATTTCCAAGGTGATTTGGTGTCTACTATTGCTAAGGAGGAACGAAATTTCAGACATCTGCAAATATTGACTTATTTTAAGTGTCCATTTTAACATACATCTGCTCATTTAAAATAAACATTCTGGTGTCCAAGCATTTCAGTACCGTTTGATCAAATTGTTGCTGTTGTCTATAAATAATGGATTTGGTACTAGAGACATGTATTAGAAGTGCTGGCCTCTTTTG
>NW_015151060.1:20391-21758 GCF_000732505.1 Cyprinodon variegatus | reverse complement strand
TCGGTGTAGGTGACGGCATCACGGATGACGTTCTCCAGGAAAACCTTGAGGACACCGCGGGTCTCCTCGTAGATGAGACCGGAGATGCGCTTGACTCCACCACGGCGGGCCAAACGGCGGATAGCGGGTTTGGTAATGCCCTGGATGTTATCACGGAGGACTTTGCGATGACGCTTAGCGCCTCCCTTACCAAGTCCTTTTCCTCCTTTGCCTCGGCCGCTCATGTTGTCTATGTCTAACTGAGAGAGAATAGCGGTAGATCGCTGAACAACTACATATAAATACACCCTACGGACCTAAGTGAGGACAAGCAACCCTGCTTTTCCCGCCTCTACACTTGTAACCAGGTTTCAGTTTTTAGGAGACAAGTTTGAATCTGAAGAGACTCTGAATAAATAAATAAAACAAAAATATAGCATCAAACTGAAAGGAAACTGTTTGTGATGAATGAATGTACGTGTGTACAAACACAGGAAATATTAATGGATGGATTAGATGAATATTGTTCTGAGAGAATGCTTCAATTCAACCTTTTGATTTATAAAGAAGCTGCAGTTCATAAAAAAAAAAGGTTTGGGGCTCAGATGGAGTTTCCAATAACTTAGATGTTTAGTAAATATACTCTACTTTATGTAGGGAGTGTAGCTAAATTCTATATGGTGTATATTTTTGATGAGATATACAAGTTCTATTTTTATATAACATATTGAGTTTCCACTTGCTGCTGCGGTTCTTTTTAATTGAAAACATACAATTAGGAGTGAAACGACTAGAGCTCTTGTAAGATAATCTAAGTAAACAAGGACAAAAAACAAAATCTCCTTCACAATTTACTACAAGAAAATGGAACAACAAAACAGCAAAAAAAAAGCACATCAGTAAAATTATGAAATATTAAAAAAGAAAAACGAAGAGAATCAATAAAAGGACATCGGTTTTTTTGTTTGAAAATAAAGCAGGTATTCAACAACCCTGCATTTATGTATGTAGTGCTTTGCTACAAAAACATGTCCGTTGAAATTTGTAGGACGTGAATACGTTGAACAGCTTTTATGTAGGGGGTGTATGCTGACGTTTCTACCTGGAAATCTCAATCTAATCTTTCTTATCTAGTGCGCATATGTGATAGATACATATAATATATCTAGTAGATAAATATTAACAGTAAATCCCGCTCATTAGTGAAATTTGGGTGGCTCTTAAAAGAGCCGTTGGTTTGTTTTTGAGAGCCTGCAGTTTTACTTCTTTGCTGGTTTCTCGGTTTTCTTGGGCAGCAACACAGCCTGGATGTTAGGAAGAACACCGCCCTGAGCGATGGTAACTCCGCCAAGCAGTTTGTTGAGCTCCTCGTCGTTGCGGACAGCCAG
>NW_015151060.1:15501-16551 GCF_000732505.1 Cyprinodon variegatus | reverse complement strand
TCCAGCTCAGAGCAGGAGGCGGGATTTATAATATGGATGAGAACCCTGAAGAAACAACTCAGCCTGCTGCTCTGCTCCCGCCTCAAATCGCTCCGCAATTGTGTTTTCTTCCCGGCTTTAAAGCTCTAAATCTTCACTAAGTTAAAATTTTATATCATATAACTTACTTTAATGGAAAGGAAATTGTCTAATCTCTACACTGAGGTCCCATTTGGTTTCCAGGACTTTCTCTTTTTGACCCAGGAACGCTCAAAAGTGTCTGAAGCTCCTTGTTTCGCAGCATCAAGAGGCGGATTTTCTCCACATTTCTTCCTTTAAAACATCTAAAACAATTGTTCACATGACATTAAGACGAGACCCTCGCTAAAAAATAAAGTAATGAAAAGAATACAAATGAAATGGTTTCGTTAGTGTCATTATTTCACTTATAAATTAGGAAGGTTCTCCCGGCAGTAAACACACAGAAACTGTCAATGAATCGGTTGGTCAGGATTCTCTGTTGGATAAAAGGGCTGGAAATTAACACTTTTTTAATCAAATAGCCTACTTAACACACTCAGACACACAAAGTACATGCTGGTGTTGTAGGTTACTTAAGGAGCGAAGAAGTTTAGACATTTATTCATTAATTAGATCCCTCTTGTCTGTAATCTCACTGAATCAGGCGCTAAATTCCTTTTGTCTCCTTTAAATAAACCCAAGGGCCTAAATAAATTTTTACACAAATCATATTTTCATTGCAGCGAGCTAATCAAGCATTTATGATTTATTACATACCAATGAATGTGTTACAAGTGTACATAATGACATCAAAGAAGGACAAATTATTGAAGCTCCTTGTGCCTTCTGACCTGTGGACAATGAAAAACGGTTACAGATAAATCAATTAGCAACTTAATATTAAATTACAGCCCTAGAAAATGTGTAGTTATTTTGCCCACAAGATATTAGATGAATACATTTGTAGAATAATGAACTATGTGCTTAAAAAAATAATAATTTTGTCTTTAACAATGTCAAGGCAGAGGAGCAAGGCATTATGGAATATAT
>NW_015151060.1:12017-14541 GCF_000732505.1 Cyprinodon variegatus | reverse complement strand
AAAACCAAGTCCAGTGGATATTTTTTGAATTTTTACGGAATGACTTTGACCTGGATGACTGAGAACCTTCATCAGCACCTTTGTTCACTATATTTAGCAACTTTTCTAACCTCCAGGAGCAGCCTCTAGTCGCCATCTAGTGGATGAAGCTGAAAGCAGCAGGCAAACAAGAAAAAAAAAACCAAGTACAAACCAACCCAGTTCCCAACAAAACACATCTTTGAAATAAAGTAAAAATCAATGGTAACACATGGAAATGCATGTTTTCAGATTCCATGTTGAGTTTTAATGAATGACATCCCTTTAAAGAAATACATATTTGGTAAAAAATTGTTTCCAGAACAAAAGTTCTGGCTTAGGGATCCCTGCAATTCAAACCAAGTATTGCTAATAACACAATAGAGAAATTTTTGTTATTTTTATTATTTTGTTTAGGTAAAATAATTCGTCATAGTTGGGTCAAAACTCTCAACCAAGTGTCTGCATACAAATCTGATATGGAGTAGATGTGAGGACACCCTACAGCTTCTAAAAGTTAGTTTCTGGGTGATGATAATACATATAAAAGCCCTTAATGTTACCTAGAGAATATTAGAAATACCTGAGGCTCATCTTCCAAAATTAAGAGTTGTAGTAAACAGAGGTGTAGCCAGAACATTTTAATAAGGGTGGCCAGGCAATAACCAATGTACACTGAGGGGGGGCAAAAGCAGATAGGCGCCAGAATCTCAGGGTCAATCTACACCATTCCAAACTGAAAAGGAACGACCACAACATCCATATTTTCTAAATAAAGACTAACTATACTTTCCTACAGCCTTTGCTAACAAATAGACTAATATATTTAAACATGCTTGATGTCTAAATTAAAGGTGTAGTGGACAAAATTCTTTCAGGTTTGAGTTCTGGGGTGGATGTCTTATTCATTGTCATCACTTATCTATTTTTATCAATAATCATTCTGCATAAAATTAATATTTACCTGTACTAATATCTACATCAAATGGATTAATTATTGTTAAAACAGTTATTTATTTCTGATTTCACGGAAGACTCATAGATAACTTGCAGAAACATAATTTTCTCTCTATCCCATAAGACAAAATCTAGTTCTGAAAAGAGCATAAATTCTGTATTTATCATCTTAAATCTTTTTATATTGATTTGCATTATGTAATCAAAGTGTTTTTGTTATCAAGTAACTGTTAACATATGAAAATTATAAATGTTGCATAAGTTACAACATTCCACTTGAGAATACTACTGCTGCCACCGTCTGTATTAGAGGGGAAAAATGGTACGGGTGGCCAATGATTGGCTGAGGGTGGCCATGGCCACCCCTGGCCCCCCTTCTAGTTCCGCCCCTGGTAGTATAATCCAGATCAGGTTATCTATGGGTGCTACGAGACTGGTGGCACTACAATGATCTATAGCATAGCTATTGGTGATTGTATGCTTATAATAACAATGAAAACAATGCCAAAAATAGATAAATAATAAATTATGCACATTTTTACACCCTAATTCTCTCTGGGTCCATTCAGAACCAGAACCTCAACCTCTCTGGGTCCATTCAGAACCAGAAACTCTTCCTGTCTTGGTCTGTTCGGAACCAGGACTTCCTCCTCTCTGGGTCCATTTAGAAACAGAATCTCTTTCTCTGTTGGTCTGTTCAGAATTCAAACCTCTTCCTCTCTGGGTCCGTTGAGAACCAGAACCTCTTCCTCTATGGGTCCATTCAGAACCAGAACCTCACATCTCTGGGTATATTCAGAACAAGAACCTCCTCCTCTCTGGGTCTGTTCAGAACCAGAACCTGTTCCTCTCTGGGTCCATTGAGAACCAGAGCCTCTTCCTCTCTGGGTGCATTCAGAACCCCCTCCTACCCTCTGTGTTCGTTCAGAACCAGAAGGTCCTCCTCTCTGGTTCCCTCTAGAACAAGAATCTCCTCCTCTCTAGGTCGGTTCAGAACCAGAACCTGTTCTATCTTGGTCTGTTCAATACCAGAACCTCCTCCTCTCTGGGTCCATTTAGAAACAAAATCTCCTTTTCTCTTGGTCTTTCCAGAATTTGAACCTCTTCCTCTCTGGCTTCATTCAGAACCAGAACCTCCTCATCTCTGGGTCCGTTCAGAACCTGAACCTCTTCCTCTCTGGGTCTGTTCAGAACCAGAACCTTCTCCTCTCTGGGTCCATTCAGAACCAGAATCTCCTTCTCTCTGGGTTGGTTTGGAACCCTCTTCCTCTCTGGGTCCATTCAGAACCAGACACTCTTCCTCTCTGGGTCCATTCAGAACCAGACACTCTTCCTCTCTGGGTCCATTCAGAACCAGACACTCTCTCTCTGGGTCTGTTCAGAGCCTGAACCTTCTCCTCTCTGGGTCCATTCAGAACCAGAATGTCCTTCTCTCTGGGTTGGTTTGGAACCCTCTTCCTCTCTGGGTCCATTCAGAACCAGACACTCTTCCTCTCTGGGTCCATTCAGAACCAGACACTCTTCCTCTCTGGATCCATTCAGAACCAGA
>NW_015151060.1:9726-11253 GCF_000732505.1 Cyprinodon variegatus | reverse complement strand
TATGTAATCAAAGTGTTTTTGTTATCAAGTAACTGTTAACATATGAAAATTATAAATGTTGCATAAGTTACAACATTCCACTTGAGAATACTACTGCTGCCACCGTCTGTATTAGAGGGGAAAAATGGTACGGGTGGCCAATGATTGGCTGAGGGTGGCCATGGCCACCCCTGGCCCCCCTTCTAGTTCCACCCCTGGTAGTATAATCCAGATCAGCTTATCTATGGGTGCTACGAGACTGGTGGCACTACAATGATCTACAGTGTAGCTATTGGCGATTGTATGCTTTTAATAACAATGAAAACAATGCCAAAAATAGATAAATAATAAATTATGCACATTTTCACACCCTAATTCTCTCTGGGTCCATTCAGAACCAGAACCTCAACCTCTCTGGGTCCATTGAAAACCAACTCGTTTTCTCTGGGTCAGTTTCAGAACCGCCGCCTGTTGTCTGGCTGTTTCTCTCTGGGTCCATTCAGAACCAGAAACTCTTCCTGTCTTGATCTGTTCGGAACCAGGACATCCTCCTCTCTGGGTCCATTTAGAAACAGAATCTCTTTCTCTGTTGGTCTGTTCAGAATCCAAACCTCTTCCTCTCTGGGTCCGTTGAGAACCAGAACCTCACATCTCTGGGTATATTCAGAACAAGAACCTCCTCCTCTCTCGGTCTGTTCAGAACCAGAACCTGTTCCTCTCTGGCTGCATTCAGAACCCCCTCCTACCCTCTGTGTTCGTTCAGAACCAGAATGTCCTCCTCTCTGGGTGCATTCAGAACCACTTCCTCCTCTCTGGTTCCCTCTAGAACAAAAACCTCCTCCTCTCTGGGTCCATTTAGAAACAGAATCTCCTTCTCTCTTGGTCTGTTCAGAATTTGAACCTCTTCCTCTCTGGCTTCATTCAGAACCTGAACCTCTTCCTCTCTGGGTCCGTTCAGAACCTGAAACCTCTTCCTGTCTGGGTCCATTCAGAACCAGAATCTCCTTCTCTTCTGGGTCCATTCAGAACCAGAATCTCCTTCTCTCTGGGTCGGTTTGGAACCCTCTTCCTCTCTGGATCCGTTCAGAACCTAATTCTCTTTGGGTCCATTCCAGAGGAGATTATTGTTTGCTACACGTTTGGTGGCATTACAATGATCCACAGTGAAGTAATTGGTGATTATATGCTTAGAATAACAATGAGAATATCTGAAAATATAGAGTTATGCACATTTTCCCAAAATAAACGTTGTAGTGTGATCCCACAGTGGGAGACTCGTTTTGAGGAAACTACGGTTGTAGCTCACTGTCTGCCTTGCTGAGAGATGTTGGTTTTAGAAGAAATGATCGACCAACGAGTTATTGATCCAGAGAAGCAGAATCTGTGAAAATCTTTCTAACTTTACCAAAGTTTATTTTTTTCGGTCCTTAGAGAGACTCTTTTATTGTTTCGGTAAAACAACATAAGGCTCTATGTCCTTGCTGAAGCTCAATTACACAGCAGCAAGTACTTCCCTCCGGGCAGCTCTTACTTCTTTGGCGCTTTTGC
>NW_015151060.1:3823-5149 GCF_000732505.1 Cyprinodon variegatus | reverse complement strand
TGTGGAGAAGGTGGAGTAATTAGTGAAATACTAACGCAATAGCTAATACTATACTAACTGTGTAGTAAGAGTGTATTTACAAGATAGACGGTTGATCAGAGAATAAATAAGGTTAGCTTCCGGTCAGGTTAAAGGTCAAAGTGGATGACATTCACAGCTACAGTTGATAAGAATTTTATAAATGATAACTATTAAAATAATTACAATTATAGTGAAATTTGTTTAATATATATATATATATATATATATATATATATATATATATATATATATATATATATATATATTAATCTGTTGATTATTTTTTGATTAATCTTTTAATAATCAGATGGCCAAACGTTCCTTAAACCAGGTGAAGCTAAAACTGTCTCTCTTGAGGAGTTCTGGATAGAGCATATTGACAGATGAAAACATTATTTTATCTTAAAAGCAGAATATTTGTATATAATTCCACAATCTTAATATATTCACTGCTCTAAGTTGGTCACTCTATCAGCTAAAGGCAAGTTTTAGAATCTTTTTACTTCATTTAATGATTATTCAATGACTAAATTAGTTGATTATGGTAATAATCGATAAATTACAATTAGTCTGATTAATTGTTTCAGCCCTAGTTTTATAGTATTCTCCTTTGTTGGGTTTCAATGCTGCTGAGTCATGATGTTTTATTCCTAGTTTGTGAAGCAGTTTTCAGGAATTTTAGAGAAGTTTTTCTGGTTTCTTTATTTCTTCAGGAGGGATTTTTTTTTAGTAAATCAGATTTTCAGATTTGCTTCACTTTACTCTTTGAAAACTGCAAACACTTCCTTTATCTGTCTCTTCCATCTAGCTGTCATTTATTCCTTTATTAATTGATTAATTTATATTTATAAAACAAAAACCATAAAAAAGAAAGCAATTATTCTCATGCTGTGCATTTTGTCCTGGTGTTTTGAACTTTTTTATTAGTTTTAGAAAGGGACATTTATTTAAAAAAATAGTTTTTCATTTGGGAAGTTAAGCAACTGAAGTTACTTGTTGACAAACAACATCAGGAATATAAACAATGATCATAACCAATGTTAAGGCCAGATGGGCAGAAGCACAAATATTTATACTGAAGAAAACAGAAACACAGACATGCAAATCTGACTAAATATGTTCAAATTAACAACATAGAAAACATTAAGACTGAGATTTAAATCTAGAAAATAATCAAAAAAATAAGATCATTGTCCAGCATAGGTAAGAGGGAATCCCAGCGTGGTTCTGATTATGGTTTAAACCTCATCATTTTAGCCTCAGTTAACCAGAATTACAAACATGATTCCCTCGCTGCTCCAGGTC
>NW_015151060.1:2394-3765 GCF_000732505.1 Cyprinodon variegatus | reverse complement strand
AATCCACCACAAACAAGCCTTTTTTTATTTTCTGTTCAAAGCCTTTTTGGTTTTTGTTTCCCGAAATGGGAAATTAAATTCACATCATTTTTCAAATTTTACTTTTCCCTTTTTGACAATGAAAAAGTGAAACACTTTGAATTTCAACTTTCTTCTTTGTATTTTAAAACAAAAATCAAATCGCTATTTGTTTTTGTTTTTTAAATTCCCGTTTCTGAAACGACAATCTAATGACCAAAAGCTACACGGACCCTCATAGTTCTCCTCCAAACACTGATGGAGGAAATCCAGGCCTTCTGGAAAGAGAAGCCAAGAGGATCATGGTCAGAAGCACAGGTGGAGGTAACTAGTAAGGCACTTGCTGGTTATGTTTCCTACCTCGAGAGAGATTGCTGCTGAAGTTAATGACGCCATCTATGAAAAGCCTGGAGTCAAAGCAGCACCTGTGCATCAACATGTGAAGCATGACTCCCAGCTGCCAAACTGTGGTCGGAGCAGGTCTGTATTTTTCCTACAGACCTGCTCCAACCAGAGTACCTGGAATACAGGCAGAGTCAGAGCAGACTTTAGAACAGAGCCACTGTAAATCCTTGATTGTTGTCTGTTCTGTGAGGCCTCATGAGATCCAGTTTGTCTGCATCCTTCTGGATTCATGGTTTGTTCTTCCATTTGCTTTTTGAAGGAAATGACTTAAAGATGATCTGACATCTCCGTTAAACTTTTAATAAGGTGAAAACCCACCACTAAAGCTTCTGTAGACTGTCTTCAGCTCAAAGCTTCCAGAGCCACAGTCAATGTTATGGCTGCGTAGCCCCCAGGGGCCCATTTCTGCCAGTGTGTTCTTAAACTTTTAAGTCCCGGTGGAAAACCCCTTTATTTTGCGGCTCCATGGCAGCGTCCAAAAACTGTTTCATGAAAATCTGGAATAAAACAATAAAAAAATGTGTCTTTATCATTAAAAGATCTCATCTTAATGTGTTGTGACAAAATAAAATATAACAAAGTTATTTTCTCCTTAAATATTTATTTGGTTTTATGTTTGTTTTTACACATTATTGATTCAGATCATTAGAAGAAATGTATTATTAGAAAAAAGATAAATTAAATTATAAACAAAATCTATAATTTTTATTGATCAGCAGGAGAAACTATCTAAACCATCCATCCACCTTCTCCTGTTTATTCCATCAGGGTGGGGGTGGGGCCGGTGCCTATCTCCTGCAGTCTATGGGTGAGAGGTGGGCTACACCCTGGACAGGTCACCAGTCTGTCACAGGGCAACGCAGAGACACACATCAGGATTTATTTAATTTTAACTTAGAAAAGCGTATTTACTCTGCAGCCGTTTCTCTGGCAACATAGTGACACCCA
>NW_015151060.1:0-2099 GCF_000732505.1 Cyprinodon variegatus | reverse complement strand
GTCCTCATAACACAGGAAGTAGCTGAAAGGTAGAGGAGCAGCGTCAGGGACCGGCTCTGATGTTCAGTAAAAAAATATCCAGACTCACTAGTCGGTTTGGGTCTCTTCCTGCTCGCTGTCCTCTGGGAACCTCTCCACGTTCCAGCGCATGCGTTTCTGCACTCCCGTGTCGACCTGGGACAGATACGGCGTGGGCTTGCAGTAGCGGAAGGTGGTCAGCTTGGTCTGACCCAGCTGAAGCTGACCGACGCAGAAATGAGACGTGCTGGGGGAGGGGGGAGCAGAGGAGGATGGTTTGGTGGCGGCAGAGAAGAAGTCAGAGCAGATTCCAGTTAGAAAAGCTGCATGAGCGTTTACCTGTTGGGGTCGGCTTCATCCAGACTGATGAGGTCATAGCTGGCGTAGGTCAGCAACAGCTGCTCCAGGCGCTCACACAGCTGCTGAGAGAAGTCCAACAGCTGCAGGACACACAGGGGGTGGGGGAGGGGGTTACTCTTTACGTCTTTTAAACCCACTTTCATTCTAAGATGGATCTAAATGCTCCACAACTGCTGCTAAACATCATCAACAAGCTCTTTGATCCTCAATAGAAAACTCTCCTTTTTCAATCATTCATGTTTTTTTATCATCGCCTCTAATTCTTATAAACTATGTGTTGCCTTCATGCATCTGAAATGTTCTAAAAGATCAAGTGTCTTTGCTCTTTATGATGCTGTTTGCCAGAGGTGGATAGATTACTTGGAGCAAAGTTTTACATCCTTTACATTTTGCTAATTTTACTCTTTCTTTAACAAAGGATTTTGTCTTGTTAAAATATTTTCAGTTCAACTTCTTTCAACTTTCAGGTAAACATGAGCTTTTGGATTTTTCTTCTGTTTCGTCAAATTTCAGCAAATCTTCTGCTTTTAATTTGAGTTTCTGCCAAAATCCTGTCAAATGATTCTACTCTACAGAATCTTCTGATGATTCAGCTGTTAACTGCAGTTTGAAGTTACAGATACATTCCAATCACATTTTCAAAAAATCCATAACCAAGTTTTTCCACATTTATTCAGTTTCTTTAGCTAATTCTTTTTCTTTTTATTCAGCAGAAAAATGCAATCCCACTTGCTGTTTGTCTGAAACAGCTTTTTCTAGTAAAGTTATGTGCAAGTTCTTGTATTTTAAAGTAAAGTAAAATACAAATACGTAATACATTACATACATTTTGTGTACAAAATAATTCCTGCAAAAAATTGTTTTCAAAATTAATATTTGTTAGGATAAAATTTATAAAATCAATCCTAAGTGTGATTAATGTATATATTAGTGCAGAGTAACTGACATTATCTACTGTTTCATGAACATTCAGCTAATCTCTGAACACCTCTAGTAACTCAGAGTAACCAGACATTTCACTCTAATAGTAGTGATGCTTCACAAGAATGTTACTCAAGTAAAAGAAAGACAAGCAACTACCCACCTCTGTTTACTGACTGATTTTTCTCCAATAACCCCCCGACTTAATGTATTTATACTGAGATAAGTGAGATCTGTTTAAGACTGAAGCCTTTGGGACACTAGATTTTATTAGGAGTAAAAACACCAGCGAAGCAAAGAAAAAAAAAAAAGTGAAAATGATCTCTAATTTTTATCCTCAACCTTTATTTTTTTTGTTGCATCACATAAAAATGTGTTGAAGTTTGTGGTTTTACCATTAAAAGATGCAAAGAACCATAGATGAATGACTGCTGGATTTCAGGCAGCGTTTACAGAGGAAGATGTTTTGGGATTTTCCAAATGAAGGTGTGTTTTAAAAAGTGAGGTTTGGATTATTTCAGACATTTACCCTTGAACAATAATCAGCTGGCATATGAGCGCACAGCGACGTGTTGCTCCGGCCGATGGACTCCAGGTGGTTGAAATAAGGCTGACAGGTGAAGAGCAGGGAGGAAACGGCAGCAGTGAGGGCCACTCTGTCTAGATGACTCTTCCTGCCAGAAGAAAACAGCCTAATAAACTAGAGAAGCAGTGTGGATGATAGCCTCCACAGTAGAGGAAAGAAATCAGTCCAACATCTCCAGGCTGACACTTGCCCACTAACGAGGCCCTCCTGTAAC
>NW_015151059.1:658288-660099 GCF_000732505.1 Cyprinodon variegatus | reverse complement strand
CTGCCCCTACAGAGTTAGCATGGCTATCACTGCCCCTACAGAGTTAGGGACTACTTTCCTACTTCTTTGATTTTATTCATTTTGCTCAGGCTACTCGTAAGCCCACAGCCCGCTGAATGATAAAAAGGGCAATATTATTGCCATTCCTGTTAATATATAGAAGAAATTTTACACATTCAGTAATAAAATGTCACAGGAGATGGTATGGGGAGATGATCATTTAAGAAGGGGGATGCCTTCCCCCCTCATCCCCCTTAACTCGATTGCTGGGTATGCTGATCTGACAGAACACCGGTGTTCCATCTGATTTCATTTAAAAATACTTCTGGCTTTTTAAGTTCAGGTTCTGGGAAGTTGAAGATAAAAACTTTTCAAGCCTTAGGGAACGTCGTATGTCGTGGAGAAGAACGCTTTATAAATTCCTACAGGCTGCTGAAAACAGGAAACCTGTAATCAACTCTTCTCTGCTTACAGGATTTATTTTCTTTTGTACAATCAGTTCACTAAACGGCGTGGAAAGATGGCCAAACTTCATCTCCTTCATTTGTTCTTAGCTTATAGAGACGCCATTTTGAGTCTTTACCGACTAACTCCTGTGAATCCGGATTGCAGGTGACCTACAGAGTGATCCAGGTGTCGGATGGCCAGCTGGAGGCGCAGACAGACGGAGCCGCAGCCGTCAGTCTGGTCGCTGGGTTTCCTGCAGCCACACAGACTGTCACCCAGGTGAGAAAACTGTCCTGTGACCTCACAGCGAGTTTTCCATGGAAACAAAACAAATTCCTCTGTAATTAGAAGTGGCTTCTCCTCTCAGTCCGCTCAGATCTTTATTCAAAGCTTGACTGTTTCTCAGGCCGTCATTTCCCAGCCGGACGGGTTGGAAGTGGACGGCTGCGCTGAGGCTCAGTACGCCTATTACCCAGCCTCCATTGCAGACGGCAGCGCCGGTACCATGGTGACCGCAGTACAGGCACCCGATGCACTGCTGGGCCAGAACACCCCCACAGGTGAGCTGTGATGCTGCGGAAAGGCGGCAGACCTGAACGCAACACTCATAGTAATTAAGGATTTATCTTAAAGGTCAGCTTTACGTGATGATGTCACCACAGGAAGTGTTAACAGGATCCAATCAGAGGACCATAGCGCCACGTACTCAGCCATACGTAGCGTGAGTAGATCCACAGTCATCAGAACGCTCATCTGAGCAGTCCTATAACCCTTCGGTGGGTTGCCGGTCCGAGCCCCCAGCTCTCTGTCAGTCTCAGACGTTGTGTCCTTGAGCAAAGTGTGTAGGCCATTTAGTGTTCATTCTGTTTGCAGAAAGCAAGAAGCTCCTCGGGCCTCCAGGGATGAGAAACGGCGAGCTCAGCATAACGAAGGTTGGTCTGCGTGTTCTGAACTCCTCTGGTTTATCAACAGCTTTCTGATTTCTGTGACGCTCTGATCTTCAGAAAAAAAGTTTGATTTGATTCCATCCTCCATTTAAGAACAATCATATAAGAAGAACGTTTATGTTATCTGTAGCTGCTTTCCTGTGGTGAGCAGCAGTAAATGAATAAAATGTGGAGCAGTAGAAAAAATGTACAAATAACACGTGCCTCTAGTTTTAATACCAAACTAGTACTGTATCCTGATAGAGCATTTGAGTATACATAGTTCTCACCCACGGTTTTAACTGGATACCAGTAAGGCTACACAGATGTGGTTTCCAGATTGTGGGAAATTCCAGAGCCCAGAGAGAACTCCGCTTCCTGCATTATGGCAAAATATGGCAACATGGAATATTAGAAAAAAAACGAATTCTAGACTAT
>NW_015151059.1:653919-656081 GCF_000732505.1 Cyprinodon variegatus | reverse complement strand
ATTATATATTGAACAGTATGTAATAATGTTTATTTTAAAGTACTTTCAGAAGTTTGAATTCTGACTTCTCCTTTAAGGCAAGCGGCAGCACCTGTAGGCAACATTGTTGTTAAATCAGGCTCAGTGTGAACACGCCATAACTATCAATATTATTATTACTGATTCTGCAGAGTTTGATATATTCCACATTTGTATATGTGGATATTTTTACACATACAATGGCGTGGGTCTGAGTAGTCCTTTGTTTATATATATATGATTTATATTTTTGTATATTTTCTTTTCTAAAGCAAAATCAAATATTAGTTCCAGATCTAATTGCATGTAGGGTTGAAATGAGTAATTGGATTAATAATTATTGAAATAATAAATTAATAATCGATTGTTAACTGGAATTTAGAGACTCTAAAACATGCCTTTAGCTGTCAGAGCGACCCACTTAGAGCAGGAATTATACCAAGATTGTAAAAAATATATATAAACATAAACATTTTGTTTTTAAGATAAACCTTTTTTCTCCTGTCAATCTGCTCTGTCCAAAACTCCTCACGTGGAAAAGTTTTAGTTTCACCTGGTTTAATTTTGTAAAAAGTTTTCTTTAAGGAATCTTTTCCTATCTGATGATTAATCAATTAATCAAATGATGATTTGCTAAATAATCACTAGTTGCAGCCCTACATGCATGCCTGATATATAAAATCCTAAAAATAATTCATTAAAGCAGTCCTCGCGCACCTTCATGTTATGATTAAAAGTGTTTTTGAAGATTCTGGTCCTCTTTGTTAGCTGTTTTTTTAAACTTGTTTTACCAACATCCTTCATCAGAAATATCTATTTCTAAATCAAATGTTCCACCAGTTGAGCGAAGGCGCCGGGACAAGATCAACAACTGGATCGTTCAGCTTTCGAAGGCCATCCCAGAGTGTAACGTGGACTACACCAAGACAGGCCAGGTCAGCGCCAACTGGGCTTATAACCACAGGGGAGGGGGGGACATTTGGACTGACTTGGTGTTCCTTTTTTCAGAGTAAAGGGGGGATCCTGTCAAAGGCCTGTGATTACATCAAAGAACTGAGACAGAGCAACATGAAGCTGGGAGACGATATCGGCGCTCTGGAGCGTCTGAGAGTCGACAACCAGCTACTGAGACAGGAGGTATGTCTGTTTCATGGATGCTGTTTGGTGATGATTGTTGTTTTAGGAAAAGTAACAAGAGGTTCATGCAGCATTTAAAGGATGTTATGTTCAGATTAGGAGGCATCCAGGAGCTTCTTGGCTCAAAGAAACGGAGAACAAAAACATTCACTGCAGTCATTTAAGGCAGTGTTTCCCAGCCTATTTTGACTTGTGTTCCCCTTTGGGTATTTTCTCATACCATAAATTCTCATCTCACTCAGAAGTATTGATGATTGTCCAAACGTTTAACAATAACTGATTATAAAATAAAAAATGTTTTACTTATTTTTTGAACTTGAGCATTAAATTCTTAGGCATTTTATTTAATCTTACAAAAAAAACCAACATAAATATGTTGCCTGAAAGTCAATAATAGCCATGCTAAGTATGTAGGGGCAGTGATAGCCATGCTAACTCTGTAGGGGCAGTGATAGCCATGCTAACTCTGTAGGGGCAGTGACAGCCATGCTAACTATGTAGGGGCAGTGATAGCCATGCTAACTGTATAGGGGCAGTGATAGCCATGCTAACTCTTTAGGGGCAGTGATAGCCATGTTAACTATATAGGGGCAGTGATAGCCATGCTAACTCTGTAGGGGCAGTGATAGCCATGCTAACTATATAGGAGCAGTGATAGCCATGCTAACTCTGTAGGGGCAGTGATTGCCATGCTAACTATGTAGGGGCAGTGCTAGCCATGCTAACTCTGTAGGGGCAGTAATAGCCATGCTAACTATGTAGGGGCAGTGATAGCCATGCTAACTCTGTAGGGGCAGTGATAGCCATGCTAACTCTGTAGGGGCAGTGATAGCCATGCTAACTATATAGGGGCAGTGATAGCCATGCTAACTCTGTAGGGGCAGTGATAGCCATGCTAACTATATAGGGGCAGTGATAGCCATGCTAACTCTGTAGGGGCAGTGATAGCCATGCTAACTATATAGGGGCAGTGATAGCCATGCTAACTCTGTAGGGGCAGTGATAGC
>NW_015151059.1:650543-653376 GCF_000732505.1 Cyprinodon variegatus | reverse complement strand
CGGAGCGAGACATGCATCTGGCTGTTGTCAGGTTAGGAGAATCCTGCTTCACGGCAGCAGGTTAAGGAGTGATAATAGCGCTCTGCATCAGTAGCATTGTGTCTGTCTCCCTGTCAGCTCCCAGATCAGCTTCTCTGATTGGCGCATCCAGCAGGAAAAGTTACATTTTTTCAACTCCAGCAGCTGCTGCTTCTGAAGTTATGCGCTGCGGGACCTTTTGCTGCGCCTTGATGCGCGTCAACCATTGACTGTAAACTAGCTACTATTGCTGCTCCTGCTGTGTGCGGTCTGAACGTAGCATTAAAGACAGTTTTTTTTTTTATTAATATACATGGTATCACTCTGTGCTTTAACCTGTAGTTACTTTAACCTATTGTTAGGTTATTTCTGTGTCATCATTTGATGTTTTTGTTTACAGGTGGAAGACTGGAAATCCAAGAATCAGATCCTGAGGAACCTTTTGCGACAGCATGGCATTGTTGGATCATCGAGCTCAGATCCTCAGTGAAGTCCGTTACCAGCACCGTGTTTGAAGACGACTACAGATGGGCCATAGGAGTACTTGAAATGCTTCTATACATGTACCTTTTCATTGAGCATGCACAAAATAAGTCCGTTAATGGAAAACTGTTTTGAATATTTTCACCCTTTGTTGAAATCCTACAGATTGTTTTAAAAGTTCTTCATTTAGGCAACATACCCAACAACTAGTACATTATTTGACTTGTTGGGCCTGCAGAAACTGATTTTTATCTTTTTATTAATATTGGATGCCTTTTATCATGTATGATTGTCCATTAATCTCCAGTACATTAAGCTCTGAGTCATACCTGGTAATATTCAGCCCTAAGCTCTGTTGTATTGATATGAACTGCTCTCGTAATAATGACTCCAGACATTTCAGTCATTTTATTTGTGTTTTATCACTCTAACTTTGACCAGTTGATACCAAGTTTATCATCCAGACCCTAGTCTGGCTTTACTTTGTCTCTGTTGTTGAGGGCTGTAGTTGCATTGTAATGATGCCCTTACAAAGTCAAGAAGAAATGGGTCAGGGGTTTTAAGTATTAAAGGAAAACGCTGTCTTTATAATTAAATTGTAAATGAAAAACCATGTCTATGTAGTCGTGTATTTTTGATGAACAGTAAATTATTTTACTTTGAAGGGTCCATCCGGAAGTGATTTTTCTCTGTGACGGTTTAACTGCTTTAAACAAGCCTGCAGATTGTTTTCTTTTATCCGCTAGAAGCTGCATTTAAAGCCGAACCAGAACCACCGGATCTGCATCCATGATCTGCATCCTGCTCGTAGCCGGACACGGCACCGTTTTAGAGACGCAGATTAAGGTAAACAGCAGCTTTGGTTTGTTGCAAAACTAGCAGTACAAAGTTCACATCCGTCACCAGACAGCGATGTTGAACTCCATTAGAGAAATCATCTTTTAATCACCACCGTGATCCGTGGGTCCTGTCGGTGTCTGTAGATCAATGCATTTTGTTACCCACATGTTCGTGATGTTATATTGGGCCGTTCGGCTCTCATAGATTTTTAAATTTGTCAAGTTTCACAGAAATAGACTCTTTTGCAGGTCCCTGTCAGGGCTGCCCTGTCCTGTAGACTGCTCTTCCGATGTTAGCTAGAAGACCATCAAAATCCAGAGTTTCCGTTGAATAAATGTGTTTTTATTACCTTTCAATCATGCCGAATTCCCGTATACAATATCATATTAAAAAATTGCAGCTGTAAATATGTTATAAATCAGTTACTTTACCAAGAAATACCGCTAATCTAAAATGGGCGAATCGCTTAATGAGGTCTGGCAAGGTGACAGCACAGCGTCCTGTGTGAGAGGAGTCCTTCTATTTAAATTAAGCTAATAGACGCGCAACGCGATTGAGAAAAATCACAACTTGGATAATAAAAATTTAAACTTGATTGTTGAAACAGTTTTTTCTGCAATGTTTCAAACTAAACCACTTTGGTTTGGACCTTGAAACGGTCTGAACTTTTCTAAGTTCTTACCATCTGCTAAATAAAAGGCTTTTCCCGTAAGTTTATAAAAACTCAGAAGTGTTGCTGATGTTTTATTGCGCTGATGTGCCACACGGTCACATTTCAGCTTTAAGATGAGCCACTCCACCCAGTGGCGGTTCTAGAGCAGATGTACCAGGGGGCCACGAGGGGACCAGAGTGTTTTCATTGAGGCACAGAAAAGCATGAAATAATAATAATAATAATAAAAAAAAAATGAAGGCAAGGGATTCAAATATATTAAGAGAGCTTCATGAAGTGAAAGTTCTATTCAATTAGGTTTAATTCAAATTCTAAGTCTTATTAGGTTATTTTACATTTATAGTTTAGGAATTTTATGCATTTTTGACTTAATTTAAGTTTTTTTTATTAGTTTTGAAAAAAAAAACATTTAGCAGATGAATACTGGGATCCTGTCTCAATACCACTGAAGTTATCACCTTATTATTTTTAAATAATTAGTAAAACAAATTTTGTAAAGAAAAAGAAATAGGTCCTTTGGATCTATCAGTAACGATGTCTGTTCCAGCACATATCATCATTAGAATTTCTTTGATTGCTATGTCTTCAGTGCAGGGGCCATAACAGGGGCCAGGACGCGATCTACAGGGGCACTGGCCCCCGTTGGCCCCTGTCTAGAACCGGCCATTAACCTCCTCAGGGGACCAAAATGCTCAAAGCAGCCAGGTGAGATCCAGACATAAACAGCTTTTATAGGCCGTGGAGATACAGAATATAACTGGAATAAATAGAATCACTGCAGGAAGAGCTGTGATCTTATTAACAGCTGCAGATGAAATG
>NW_015151059.1:646915-649887 GCF_000732505.1 Cyprinodon variegatus | reverse complement strand
TTTTATGTATATATATATATTTTTATTTTTATTTTTTTGGCCTGAAAACGATGTAGACTGGAAATAATTAAACAGCTGGGATGAATAAATGCTTTTAACTCTGAAATTACTGTTTTGTGCCAATTGGAAATGATTAAACTAGTTATTCTGAAAATAAGAGATTCAAATTACTTCAAAGAGAAAAAATAAAATGAGTTTTAAAAAGTGACTCAGGGATTTTTTTTCTTCTTCTTAGTTGATCTAAAAGAAATAAATTTTCCATTTTTGGTACAAACTGAAGCTCCTTAGAAGAAACGATTCCAGACTTTTACCAGGAGATGTTCTGGTCAAACCCTTAAAACTGGAGCTTAATCCCAGTAAAGCAGGAGCAAAGCGCTTTAACAGCATCCGCTGGTCTGCTGTAGGAGTTCAGATGAAACATTTAGTCCGTCTCTCTTAGGTTTTAATGCAGTCCGCCTGTCGATGAGCTCTTTGGTGGAATTTCTGCTTGGATACCTTCTGCTTTTGTTCTGCATCTGGCCGCTTTTCCAGATGTTTCATCTGTGTTTAGACGTCCCAGTTTGTCTGGAGGGGATTTTTCTATTATTGTGAATTAAGAACACATTTTGTAAATAAAGAAATAAGAAAATGCAACACATAAATTAAGGTGAAAAATGTCTTGATCAAAATAAAGTTTTGAGAGAAACTTTGCTTGTTTCTCAGTTCTTTTTTAAATATTTTTTTTAAAATTTATTATTACTCTTCACCTCTGGATTGAGAAGCAAAGGCGCATTTCTGTTGGTCTCTGAAGAGGTTAGCCTCATATTTTTATTGGTCTAATGCAGACGTTGGTATGGGGCTCCAATCAAGCTGAAAAATTAAATCTGAAAATAATAATAATTATTATTACTTAATAACTTAATTAATAATAAGTGTATGGATCTAACAATGGATAGTTTTACCTCTACATTTAATCCATCCCCTTGGGGAGCAGTGGGCTGCCATTGTGCGGCGCCCGGGGACGGTGAGGGGGTTAAGGGTCTTTGCTCAGGGACCCAGAGCCGAGGCTGTGCGGATCGAGCCAGATACTTGCAACCTTCTGAGAGCACAGGCGCGCTGCTCTAACCACTAGGCCATCACTCCATAAAAAATAAAAATAAAAAAAATCTACGAAAAGAAATTTTAAAAATATAGTTTGAAAATAATGTGAGAAAATATATTATTTTAATAATAAATCCGTAAAACTTAATAAACCTAAAACAACGGTAGAAAATTCACTCCATAGATTTTAAATAAACAGATCTTTCAGATTTAAATAATTTGGCTAATTCTAAGCGTCAGCTGATTTTCAGCTCATCCTTTAAAGCGGAGGTCTTCAACAGGGGGTCCGCGACCCCTAGGGGGTCCACAGAGGTACTGCAGGGGGGTCACAAAAGTTTTGGTTGATTAGACTTTTTTTTTTATCCCCCCCCTGCAGTTTTTTCCACTTATTAAAATGTCTTTAAATCAACATTAAAATGAATTCAACACACTTTCAGTCATCAATGCAAACATTCAGAGACACACAGGAGCTCTTTCAAGCTGGGCACCGTTTCATTCACACCACCTGTCCCATCAACCAGGAATCAGAAATACTTTAATAATCCCAGGGAGGGATTACTTTAGTTACATTTCTCCATCTGTAATAGAGTGACTATAAGACCAGTTTCATGCAATGTATATAATTAGGGGGTCCCCGCTCCGTCTCGCCATCAGTTTGGGGTCCTTGGCCTGGAAAATGTTGAAGACCCCTGATCTAAAAAATTATGCAACCAGTTTTTGGCATTAAATTAATCACATTTAGTTACTTTAACACGATTGTTTTATGTCATTTGCTGCTAACATGAAACAACTGTGTTAAAGTAACTAAATATGATGAAGTAAATGCCAGGAAATGGTTGCATTATTTTTTCAGTCCAGGAGTTTTTTTGGGTGAATGCAAACCACAGGCTGAGCATTATTGGACGGGAAGCAGCCAGGATCAGAGCTCTGAGGGTCTTTGTTTGTTGGAACAGAACGATGAGACGGGTTTATACGGCCATCTGACCGGCGTACCAAAAGCTTTGCTTCCTGGGATCGGAGGAAAGAAGATCCTTGACTTCTGGTGGGAAACCGTCAACGTGTAAGTTTGACGGGACCAAACGTGTTCAGGGTCGCCGTTCAGAACCTGCTGGTTCAGCTTCTGCTTTCTTCTCTCCAGGCGGCAGCTCTTCACTGAGGTCTACCTGGTCACCAACGCAGACAAGTGAGTTTTAGGACCGAGGCGCTGTGAGGTTGGACCTCTGATCTGCAGCTTGCAGCTGGAACTGGTTGGAATGTCTTTGTGATCAGGTATAAGTACTACGAGCGCTGGGCCACAGCCAACGACTTCCCGGTGGAGAACGTGGTGAACGATGGCAGCACCACCCTGAGGGACCAGCTGGGGGCCGTGGCCGACCTGGAGCTGGTCATACGGAGTCGGAAGCTGCAGGATGATGTTGTTGTGGTGAGGGGCGCCTGTCAGTGTTCCATCAGGTCTGTGTTCTGCCCTGCGGCCTGTTCTCAGCCTTTTTATCTCTGTGTGAGCAGATCGCTGGAGACATGCTGTGTGCTGACCAGAACTTTGACATCTCCCAGGTCATCAACTTCTTCAGGTCTAAGGTGAAAACACTGAATCTTCTCCAAATCAGAGATTGATCCTAAAATGAACCAACAAGGCAGTCCTTTAGGGTTGGTAGCAGAGAGGCTCGGACTGGGAACGATTTGTGGATTAACACATTTTGGATCCACGAACACATTGTGGATTAACCGATCTATCTTCAAGCATCACACAACAACCATCACCAAGACTTCTATAATGCGGTTTTACTGGCTTTGGTTATTAACACGGACGCCACAGTGACTGCTGCTGAGTAACATCCACATTTACCACCAGTGTTGGGAAACTTCTCTTTCTACGTGAGCTAGTTCAAAGT
>NW_015151059.1:643806-645365 GCF_000732505.1 Cyprinodon variegatus | reverse complement strand
AAAAAAAAGCTTAAAACCCACTTTTTTAATTTAGCTTTTAATCCTGACTATAATACTGTCTCTTTCTGTGTGCTCCTTTCTATGCACCTCTGGAAGGCTTTTAATGTCCTGCAGCGCTGCACCACTACAGCACTTTTAATTGTATATTGTATGTTTTTATATGTGTTATGTATTGTTTTTATGGCTTAGTTGTAAAGCACTTTGGGTACCATTTGGCTATTGTAAAGGGCTATACAAATAAATTTGATTTGATTTAGACTGACGGACCGTCCAAAGCTAAATGTGTTCCAGCAGTGGAGCTCAACCCACTGCTCTGTTTAGCTTCTACCGTTAGTTTAATCTAACCTCAAACAATACGTTCAGAAAGAAGAGCTCCTAAAGCCTCCATCAGGTCTGTCTGTGGATAGTCTGGACATGAACACAGATCCACGTTTTGTGTTGCAGCCTGGAGAGTTGATCATCTACTACGAGCTGGAGGACGGAGAGAGGAGCAGCTCCAGGGGGATTGTGGAGGTCTGTCCTGAGACCCACAGGTCAGGATGGTTCTACAGAGACGCTTCTACAGATTCCAGTTCTGCTTTTAACCCATTCCTCTCTGAACCAGGATAACTCGCTTCCTGGAGAAACCAGAGGAAGGGCGAACGGCGTCCCGGCTGGCCAGCGTGGTTTTCTACTGCATCCGGAAAGAAACGCTGGCCTACATGCCCGAGTACCTCAGGCTGCAGCCCGGGGCCGCAGAGAGGACCTTCGGACTGTTCTGGGTTGGTTCTTGTTCATCCACGGTTCTGTTATTACTTCCTGTTTAAAGGTGCAGCTTTGGGATCTCAGCTGTTAGAAACCGCGGCCATGTTTTTCTCTCACACCCTCAGCCAAGTCAAATCATCTTTGAAGAACGTTGGCCACCTTAGAAATGTCTTCAGCTTTTGCTTTTTGTCCCTTTTGAATATTTTAGATCAAACTTTATTATCAGACCGTTTTTAAACCATGATTTCAGTTTTTAAGGAGAAAAGCTTCCCAAACTTTCTCTGTTTAAAAAAGCCATGGCCCTGTTCTTACAGCAGGAATGTTTTCTGGTGACCAATTTAAACCTGGTTCTCCTCACTCAGCACGAAGTAGGCCAGCAGATTAAAAAAGTCCCACATTGTGCCGACTTCTAAGGAGACCAGAGGCTGATGGGAAACGGTAACCTTCCCAGTCGCTCCACCAGGAGGCCGTCGAGAAGCCAGAACCGAATCCACTGCAGAACTCGCTGCACTGTGGGTCAAACAAACTAAACCGCTGCCGACCCAAAAGAACTTCAAGGTCACTTTTCCAACCAAGCATCTAAATAATCCCCCAAAACGTCTGTGATAAAACTGTTGAAGGAAAAGTCCGGTCAGAAAGGAAAGATCAATGGATCATTATTTATACCTAAAACTAATACGTGTGCGGTGATTTAATGGATTTAGCGTTAATCAGTGAAAAAATAAAAATAATCATTTTCGTCGCAATTACCGAGTCTGGGAGCGGCCATTTTTGCCCATATATAGTAGCCCCTCCCTCCTGCCATCTTCCAGCAG
>NW_015151059.1:641694-642928 GCF_000732505.1 Cyprinodon variegatus | reverse complement strand
CCCCTAAATGGCCCCCAATGTAGGACTCAAAACGCTTAATATGCCAATAAAATCTGACATCGACCAGAAACTTCAGGAATGAACATTAAACAAACAGTTTCAGTTCATCCAACCAGTTCAGGTTTAATGTTTAAGGGGCAGGTTGGAAAAAAAGATCCAAACATCAAGTTTCTAATTGGAGAAAAGTTGGAATCGGTCTCCGCCAGTCACGTGACTTTTGTTTGCGCCATTTTAGGTGGAAAAGGCGTAGTGTAAACAACCGCAGCATAGCTAAACGAAGGACTAAAGGCCCCTTTACATAGCAGCCTGTCCAAGATAAGTCATTACAGTTAACATAAGCCTGAAAACAGGGGCGGATTTAGGAAAATCGGTCTCCGCCAGTCACGTGACGTTTGTTGCTAAGACGCCATTTTAGGTGGAAAAGGCGTAGTGTACCGCGCCCGAGGTAAACAATCGACGTCACTTGGCGGAGACCGATTATGGCCCTCAGGTCTGATGGAGGCCTGCTGCTCACCGCCGCTTTAAGCTCAAACTCTGGCTTCTGTCCTTGTTCGGTTCGGGTCGTTTGCTTCCTGCTAAATCAGGTTATGATTCATTTCACGCTTCATGCAGGCTGATGATAAAGAAGCAGACATGAAGGAAACGGGCCTTTTCCTCTGCACCGATCAATGAGCTTTCCTCCGTTAGCTCATCAGCCCATAGCGCTGACCAGAGGTGGATAATCCAGGTCCAGGAAGTAGAACATCTGCACAGTTCTCCTTCCTCCTGCTCTATTAACCAGCTGATTGGCCGCCGGGTTTTGTCCTGGAGCTGGAAGTTATCACCGTAATGCTGTTTTACTTTGCGGTTCTGGAGCTGCTCATATTCTCATTCGGACCAGAGGTTCTCCACATAGCAGCAGGAAGCAGAGTCCTGTTCACGTTCTGGTTCCACTGAAGCGTGCAGCCATGAAGAAAGCGTCTGCGTTTTAGAGAAGGTTCCAGAGAAGCCGAGGGGCTGCGCGTTCTGACCAGAGGCGTAGCCAGGAAATCTTTATAAGGGTGGCCAGGCAGGGGGGATGAAAGCGGATAGGCGCCAGAAACTCAGGGTCAATCTACTCTGTTCCAACAGGAAAATTAACGAGCAAAACATCCATATTTTCTAAATAAATAAAAACTATACTTTCCTACAAACTTTGCTAACAAATAGAAGCACATATTTAAACATCCCTGCTTTCTATAGAAAAGGTATAGTG
>NW_015151059.1:637862-640572 GCF_000732505.1 Cyprinodon variegatus | reverse complement strand
AAAAATAAAGTCTTTTCTTTTAAAGTAAATCCTCTTATTTATTTGGTAAATTCCAAAAAAGTAATAAAAAAAAATCCACCGGACTTTGTTTCCAAGTTTGAAGACGTTTCGCTTCCCATCCAGGAAGCTTTTTAGATTCAAAATGTCAGAAATAGTGTTGAGTTCAAGGCTTTATAGAGCGGACCAAAACAAAGCCTTGCTTTGGCTTAGAAAACATGCAAATTGAACCAGACCAACAGGCCATCATTTGGCTTCTTTGTTAGCCTTTAATACCTGATACCTGTCTATGTCTCCTAAAGGGGGGTTGTTAAAGGGAATTATTGGCCTGGCTGAATAGGCGAGGTCTTCTGTTCTCCTGTAGGGGTTGATGGGGTTGCCATGGTAGCGGGAATCGCTGTATTGTAGGTTTTTGAAAGTTGAAATCTGAGTTCATCCCCTCAGTTTAAGACTGGATTTTCTCTCTTAACATAGATGGCTTTCTTCACGCCTGTCTTCTTTTTCCAAAATGTGAACATTCTGGTTCTCAAAAGAATGTCCTTTGTCCATAACGTGTAGATGATCCAGAGGGTCTTGTCCAGAGGAGGTTGTTTCTTTGTATTGGGTCATGCGTCTGTGGAGAGGTTGTTTGGTTTCTCCAATATAAAGATCAGAGCATTCCTCGCTGCATTAAACTGCAGACACCACTCTGCTCATCTTAGGTCTGGGGGTTTGTCTTTAGGATGCACTAGTCTCTGTTTAAGGGTTTTGTTTGGTTTTTGGTCCGCCCTACAAAGCTTCTAACTCAACGCTATTTCTGACATTTTGATTTGAAAAAGCTTCCTGGATGGGAAGAGAAACGTTTTCAGAGTTTTTTTTGGAATGACTGAGAATCTTCACCAGCTAATTGGTAAATTGTCCGGCTTTCCTGCTGAAATCAAGAAAAATAGAAAAAGTCCCCTGACTTTGGTTTCAGTTTTTGCTGTAGATAAAATTCGTGAATAAGATCGTTTTTTTACATCCAAGTTCGAGACGATGAAAAATGTCCTGAAATGAAGGAAGTTGGAGTTGATCAGTCAGTCAATGAGGTTGGAGGCGACGTCTTTAGTTTCACCATTTCTACAAATAAAAGTCTATAAACATATATTAAGTTATTTCTTTTATCGTTTTCTTTAAGCCTAAAAGAATCTTTAAGACTAAAAAAATCTTAAAGACTAATAAATGAGTGCATAGATATTTCTCCAAACATTTCTTCTAGAAACTGTTTAAAATAAACGCTGTTGAGTGTTGAGCTGGTCACAGGTCAGGAGTGTTCGGTCGTAAAGGTTGCAGCTTTAAAACGGTGTGCATGTCTGACCAGCTGCTTTCTTTGGCCTCCCCTCAGGGCCTGTCGGACTACACCAAGTGGCTCACCCACTACTCCACCAAGAAGCAGGACGGGGTCGCCAAACCGATCAGCTGCCGGTCGTACGCCAGGTAGGATGGCGGCCTCGGAGCTGCCGCCTCCAGCCCAGCCTGTGAGCGGTCTGACGCAGGGTTCTGATCTCAATCCACAGGGTTGGACTGATGGGAAATCCCTCAGACGGCTTCAACGGGAAGACCATCGCCATGACGATCTCCAACTTCTGGGCCGAGGTCACGCTGGTGGAGAGCCAGACTCTGGTAACGGTAACTCCTCCTGTCTGTAGAGCAGCTTCAGGCTGGAGAAGCTGAACAGAAACCGCCTGGATCTGGTTCCAGGTTTTGGTCGCTCACCCCCTGAACGACCCCACAGAGTTCGGCAGCCTGCAGGACCTGTTCTGCATCAGCAGGAGGGAGGGGTGAGTGCTGGGCCCGCTGAGACGCAGGGCGGCGTTGATCCGAGTCATGCCAACAGGTGTCATGAATCTGCAGGTATCTGGGAGGTCTGCGGCTGCTGCAGGCCACCTGTAAGAAGTTCTACCAGTTCTGCTCCAAACGAGGGTGAGATTGTTTCTCTGTTGAAGATTCTCTTCCTTCCATCTGGGAGGTTTACCTGCACGGAGCGCCTCCGCCATCTTGGTTCCTCTATAGAGACTTTGATCCTTTAGCTCCTCGCCTCGTTTGTCATCATTTCTTCTCTCTCTCAGTTATTTGCACAGAGCGGATGTTCTTCATGGCTGCTCATGGTTTAGTTAGCCGTAGTTCTGATTCCAGCACTAAATGATCCGTTTGTCAAACCTCTGGGTTCATTCAGCTGCAGTTGTTGTGCCGCTGGACTCAGTCTCTCTCTGTTGCAGCATCGCTTTGACGAAGCAGAACTTCACCCTGAAGTACGACACCAACATCCCCCGTCAAGTGGTGAGCATCAGATTAGCCTCACTTCCAGCCTGTTTTCTGTCAGAATCGACCCAACTTGTCCTGTTTCCTTCCAGGGTTTAGCTGGAAGCAGGTAAATATTCCGGTTCTGTTGGTCGTATGAAACCATTTTCAGCAGAAGCATCATTTTCTCTGACCGCCCCCCCCAGTGCCATCGTTTCAGCGACTCTGAAGTGTCTAATGAGGTTCTACAACATCACTGCTGCTGTAAGAGGATCCAGGATTGGTTGATCATCTGTGCTGCTTTGTAAACTCGTTAATCTCTGTCTGATGCTGTGAAGGATCTGCCTGAACCGATCCGAGCCAACTTCATCCTCAGCGTGGAGACGGACGAGCTCTTCATCACGGCCGGCCTGCAGGACAGAGTGGTGCAGGTCAGGAAACGGCTCACTGACGT
>NW_015151059.1:635317-636367 GCF_000732505.1 Cyprinodon variegatus | reverse complement strand
TTAACCTTTTTCACTCCAACTCGGGTGAAGAACAAATAAAGTTCAAAACAAATTATGAAAAAATAAAATATGTTTGTTTGGAAAGTTTTAATTCTGGATCATATTTTTTCAAACACTCACACTGACCCTGGTTCTGCTGGAGGTTTCTACCTGTTCAAAGGGAGTTTTTCCTCTCCACTGTCGCTACAAGCATGCTTAGAGTGAGGGATTGCTGAAGAGTCAATGAGTCGATGCAATCAGCTGGTTTTCTTTAGATAGCAAACTTCAATCTGACTGGATGATCTGGTTGAACTGGAAAGTGTCTTGAGATGACATGTTGTGAATTGGTGCTATAGAAATAAACTGAATAGAATTGAAATGTCCATCTTTGCAACAATAATGGAGCAAAGATCCCTCCATGACCTCAGACCTCACCAAACAGGAAGTCCAGTTTCCAGCTCCTTCCTGTTTATTGATCCCAGTTTAAGGTAAAGATGTGAGAGCAGCTGAACCTTTAACCTTCTCCAACCAAAGCAGCTCCATCTATGACTACATCTTTATTTTCTTTGTTTAGATAATAAAACACAAACTGTCTTAAAATGTCTGCCAGTGTTTTCCTTGGTAGCGGTTCAGGAAAGGCGTGTCCCTGTGTCCCTGCAGGTGTACGAAGGCCTGGTCTACATGGATTTCAGCAAGCAGCTGATGGATGAGCAGGGCTATGGTACTGATCAGCAGCTTTGCTCCATCTCTGGCTCCTCGTTTTCTCCTAGCTGGCGTAGATTGATCCTCTTCCTCTGTGTTTTGTTCTCTCTCAGGAAACTACGCTCCCATGGACATGAGTGACCTTCCCCAGTTCTGGCTGGCCTACCTGAGCGACCCCAGCGACTCTGGACGCATCCACAGCAACATCCGACAGCGCTGGCTCAGCGGTGCGTCCTCCGCTCTAACCTAAGGTCGGACCTTTAGGTCTCCGTGTTGCCGAGGAAGAGCGCTCAGCGTTTCAGGAATACTGTGAAGAAAAAACAGATTTCTGATATCTGTGGGGAAAAGGCCTGATTAAAAGTGATGTTT
>NW_015151059.1:633254-635224 GCF_000732505.1 Cyprinodon variegatus | reverse complement strand
AGGATTTTTATCAAATTCATTCAAAACCTTCTTTTGATCAAGAAATTAAAGTTAACATTTTAAACTCCCTCCCTGAATTAAAGCAGAGCCTTTTTCTCCCCTCAGAGCAGCGATCGTAGAGAGGAACTGGTCCCGTCTGGCACAGCTGATGGACCAGAACTTTGAGCTCCGCAGGTACGGCTGTCAATCATCATCACAGCATTCATGATATTTGCTGATGGATTTAAGCCCAGAGCTTCTGACCAAATGTAAAGGAGGGATTCCAGCTGTGAGCATGTTGGTAAAATCCAAACTAAACTCTGATCTCTTTTGGTTAGAAAGCTGCTGCTGCTCAAGCATTGGTTGATGAAATATCAGTTTCCTTCATTGTGTCGCATCAACATTTATTTAAGGTCTCTGGGATTTTATGATTGGACATGGAAGTCAGAAGAGGAGGAAAAGCAATGTCTGTTTTTTCATGATTTTCTGCAAATAGAAAACTAAAATATGTGCATTAATATGGCTTTTATTCTGTGTTTATTTATTTATAAGGAACAATGCATTTACAGAGGATGCATACATATTTGCAGAAATACTAAAACGGGATTTTAATCTGTTAGCTGAAATAAAAGGTGGAAATGATGAACTCTGACTCAACGTCCACCTTAAAAATCCTCCTAAAAAAATTCATTTCTTTTAGTATTTTTTTTATTTTCTAAAGCTTCTGGTGTTCTTTGGCTTTATTGAAGGGAAAATTAAATAAAATGAGCAGAATGTGCTTTTATTAATCTGTATTAATCCAGCACTGATGTGTTTATAATAATAATGCTTCTGCCTCCATCAGGGTCAGATATGAAATAAGCAGAGGTGTCGAGTAATAAAGTACAAATACTTTGTTACTTAAGTATATATTTTGGTTGTCTATACTTTACTGGAGTAATTATTTTTTTACAAAACTTTTTTCTTCTACTCCTTATAAAATAGACTCTTTATTATTATTTTTTTTAATTTAAGCTCATTTTCATTATGGCCTTTTTGAATAAAAAAAGACATCAAAATAATTAGTTTCATCCAGACAACTATTTTCTATGTGGTTGGACTCTTATCGATGCTTCACCATGAATCTGGTTCCCAGGTCGATCTACACCGATGACTGTCTGGGTCCCGGGAACCTCAGGATGGTTCAGCTGGCCAGACAGGTGGGTGTTCAAAGCTACCCCAGCGTCCCAGTTCAGACCAGAGCTCCCAGCAGGTGTTTACTCACAGCCTCTCTGCTGGTTCCCACAGTTTGGCTCAGCAGTGAAGTTACCTGGAAGCGGGGGGGCCGTGGTGGGGCTGTGTCTGGACCAGGCAAAGCTGGTAAGAAGTTCACAACACTGGAGGAGGTCCAGGTCCGTCCCACTGATCCCAGCTTCAGATCAGCAGAGAACCTTTCTGCCCTCCAGATCTATGAGCCTTTAAAAACAAAAACATTTCATGGTTTTGTGGTGATTTAATGTGACAGACCATGGCTGCCAGGAGGAGCAGGTTTGGTGTTCAACATTGTTGCGGATTCAGACAAGAAGGTTATAAATGCCACTAAGCTTTAGGGGCGTGAATACTATCAGGGCTCTGACTGATTGCTGATTCCAGCAACGAAAACCCGGAAAATAAAGACAGTGATGGAAAGATGGAGCAGCTCCACCTAACTCTGACAGAGGAGACATAAACGCATCTACTGCTAACTCTGCTGCAGCTAGCTGCCCCTAGAAGCTGGAAAATTAGCAAACTGAATATCTAGAATAGAATCCAACTTTATTGGATTATGACATCATCTTATGAACAACCCCAGGTGCACAAAGGAGGAAAAGGTGCATGAAGTATATACAGTGGATGGTAAAAAACAAAGGAGAGGTTTAAGGTGACTTATATACAGGGGCAGATTTAGGAAATTTAGGGCCCTAGGCAAAGACTGGCAGGGGTCCCTCTGAATTTAAAGGCAACAGATAAAA
>NW_015151059.1:627548-633015 GCF_000732505.1 Cyprinodon variegatus | reverse complement strand
CTTCTTTTCACTGTAGACAAGCCATGATGTGCTTCTCTGTTCTCCATTTTTCATTTGGATGAAATAATAGCTGCATGAATCATGACAGCAGACAAGATAGAGGAGAGCAGGAGGCGGGGTTACCAATCTACTTGCTCTGGAGAGCAGAGTTCGCTGCTTTTAGATGTTGTCTCCAAAGTCTCCAGTAGCAGAAAAAAGTTGCTAGATTTGGTGTTTGGCACTTTTATTAAATAAAAGTACTAGAGGGGTCTGAAAAGACGAGGCCTGAGACACACTTAATATTATAAATGTTCTGATGGCATTTTCTTAAAAGGATTTTTATCAAAAACATAATTAATGTGCAAAAATAAGCAATAGTTGTATTAACCATACATGTAAACAGTTTTATGGGGCCCCCAGGAACTTGGGGCCCTAGGCAACTGCCTAGTAGTGCCTAATGGTAAATCCCCCCTGCTTACATATAAAGTGTCTTATGTACAGTAAAGTGCTGTTTCTGGTTTGTTAAACAGATAAATAGTCTAAGTTATTGCAGTTTTATTACACCAGGTTTGTTAGGTTTCTGTTTTCTGTCATGTTTTTCTTTTCAGTATCCAGTCACGCTTTTCTCCTTGTTTCCAAGTTTTTATGGTTTAATTCTTAGTTTATTGTGTTCTTTGGTTTTTTTCTCAGTTGCTGTCCTAGTCTTGGTTCTGTTTTCTTTTTAGTGTTCAGTTTTGCTTTGCTCCTTGGTTTCTAGTGTTAGTGGTTTAATTATTATTTTGTTGTGTTTCCAGGTTTTTCATTTGTTGTCCTCTGCTGCCCCCTTGTGTTCTCCCTTTTCCTTAGCTTCTTTTTTCTCTGTCCTCACCTGTTCCCAATCTTCTCATTAGCCCTCTCAGTCTCCTTTAAAAGCCCTCTCTCTTCAGTTCTTCTTTGCTGGGTCCTTGTCTAACCTCTTCAGTCTCCCTCCACTCCGTCTCTCTGAGCCTTCCTCCTTGTGTTGTGATTCCCCTGACGTCTCCATGGTTTCTGGTTCATTTTTACTTATTTTTCATGTTTTGAATTTTGGTATTTTTTGACTCCTGGTTTCTTGTTTTTTTTGTTGACTTTTTTTGGATTCTGGGTTCTTGGTTGCCTGTTCGTTCGGACTTTGTTTTTTAGTTACTCATCATTAAATCTACTTACAATTCACCTCTGCCTTCCTGCCTCTGCTTTGGGTCAACGATCCACAAACAAATCCTGACAAGGTTATAGTGCAGAGGCATTGTGAAGTCTGATGGCAGCAGGGATGAATGACCTGTGGTTGCGCTCCTTTACACATTCTAAGCATTTATTTATTTATTTACAATGGAGACAATTCAAAGGGTCTAAATTCTGTCAAACTGAATCTTGTGGGAAACAAACACAGAATATTTGACCCAGATTGTAATTCTAGCAAAAACTCAGAAGAACTTTTTGAATTTAAGGAACAATTTTATGAAAATATATTTGAAAACAATCCTCCTTTCTCTCAATATTCTGTCTTTTATCAACTGAAAATAATTCAGGCTTCACTGACCATAAACAGAAGGGGGTTTGGTCTGATTTTATCTGAGGAGCCAAATAAAAGGTCATGTTTCTTTTTATAACCACATGTTTACATATCTGATAACAATCATTTTGACATTCAAATGTCCTCAGGATCTGATCCCTAACAGTCATTAATTCTTCATTTCTTCCTTACATCATAGAGAAGCTGTGTTTGACTGGTTCGGTTCTGATGCAGTGCGCATTTTGTCCGCCAGGTGGAGATGCGGCAGGCTTTCCAGGAGGCAGGCTGCGTCTTCTGTGTCATCGCCCCCTACGACCCGTCTGAGGCCCTCAGCAGCCACCCACCGCTGCCCAGTGAGGCCCCCCGGGGCCAAACCCCGGCCACCGATAGGAAGTGACGCTGTGATTGGTGTGAAAAGGACTCAGCAGATCCAGATCCGCTGAGTCCTGCTGAATGAGGAACATCAGTTAGAGGACATTCTTTAAACTGGACCGGATCAAATTATTGTGAAAAATGTAAAATGAATCATTATTTTGTATAGGCGGTATTTCTTCCCAGATGTTTGTTTAATTTTATATCCAAATAAAGCCGATTTCAGCAGCTTTTTCCTTCGGTTCTCGGTGCGGCTCTGTGGGTCCGCTCCTTTTAAAGGCTCGCCTGTCGTTTCCTCTCCTCCTGTGGGCGGAGAAGCAGCCGCTCTCCGCTCCCTCACTGCTCCGCGCTGCTGCTCGGCTCCTGCGGACCCTCCCGGGGGGCTCATGGACTAACCGGGGCTCTGACCCGCCCGCTCTAACGGACTCTGTGTCGGACCGGACCATGGCGGCCAAGGAGGACCTGTACAGCAAGATTCTCCCCCGGAGGCTCCGGCAAAGCCGGCGGGGTTCGGTGAAATCCAGCTCCAACCTGGACGTGCTGTTATCCATGGGCTTCTCCAGGCACAGAGCGTGAGTATCCGGGCCCGAACGAGCCCTGCCGGTGTGGATGTGGGTCAGAAGCGGGGGTCTGGTTCCCGTTACCCGGTCCGCTGCTTCTCCTTTAGGAGGGCAGAATGAGGCGGAACCGTTAGATTAGTTATTAGGAGGCGATCTGAGTTCAACATATTCATCTTTTTTCTCTCTCCCGGTTCAGCTGGTAGTTCCTGTCATAGTTTGGTCAGGAGACATGATGGAGTCATGGGCCCTGCAGGGACGGGGCCCCTGGGGCCCAATCTAGAAACCAATCATTTCAAACATCTGACCCTCATTAGAGGATCAACATCAACAGGAGCTGTTTTTATACCTAAACCCTCTTAAAGTAAAGGATTTAGTTCAGCCTGGGGGGCCACGCTGCCTCCAATCACCATCAAATCTTTACTTTATTTAAAGCTAAACTTCTCACCAATAAATTATGAAGACTGATCTCCTGCTCTGTAAGCATCATGGATCTGATGTTCCCTTCTATTGATCTAGTTTTAATTGCTGCTGAAGGGTTTGGGTATCTTAAGGTCTCCTCAAACTTTACTTTCCTCTGTAAAACACTTAGACTTTATTGTCATTTTTTTTTACACACCATATATACTAAAAGAAATGTCGTACAGTACAGCTCTCAAGACATTTTCACTTTCTCAAAAATGGAAGAAAAAAAAACCTCCCTGGTAGATGTTCTCCTGTCGGTTCCTTCCCAGTGGGACCAACCGGCCCCTCCTGGGTGAATGATTCCGATCTAAAGGACAAACTGAAGATGGAGGTTGTGTCAAAGGTTAATCGACGTTGGTTTTAGGAGTCTGGTTTATGATTGTCGCCCTGCAGGATTCAGCTTCACCTTAACCCTAACCTACAGGTATAGGTTCAGTTTATTAACGTCTGTAGTTCTGCTTTAACCGACCCAAATCTAGATGACCTAGAAATGTAGACAGAGAAGAAAGCAGCGGGAGGTTAAAGTGACATTTTCTCTTAAAAAGTCCGATATGTCTCATGAAAAAAAAATTAACTTCACAGCTCGTTTTCTTCCACACACATTTCTATATTTTATCAACTAACTTTTGATATACTTGAACCCCAGTGGGCCTCAGCAGATGGCCGCTCACACTGAGCCTGGTTCTGCTGGAGGTTTCTTCCTGTTAAAAGGGAGTTATTCCTTTCCACTGTCGCTACAAGCATGCTTAGTGTGAGGGATTGCTGAAGAGTCAATGAGTCGATGCAATCAACTGGTTTTCCTTAGAAAACTTTGAATCAATCAGACTGGATGATCTGGTGAACTGGAAAGTGCCTTGAGATGACATGATGTGAATTGGAGCTAAGAAATAAACAAAATTTTATTAACACATTTTTTAGCTCATATTATTGATCTCTCCTGACACTAATCGGACAGGAAGTAGGCCTACATGTAGAGTGAAAGGGTCAGGTGTCAGGACAACCAGCGGAGGTCTAATTTCTGATCTGATTAAGCTGGAGCAAAGTTCAGTTAGACTAGAGGGATTTTTCTGATCATCCGGTCCGTCTTTTTGTTCAAAGATATGAACGAGTAGAAAGACGGGAATAAATATCCTGGAGCTTATGAGATTTCTCTAACATGCTGGTGAAGATTCTCAGTCATCCAGGTCATAGTCATTCCAAAAAAAGTAAAAAAAAAAATGTGTTTCCAAGTTTGAAGATGTTTTGCTTCCCATCCAGGAAGATTTTTTAATTCAAAATGTCAGAAATAGGGTTGCTTTATAAAGTAGCGCAACTAAGCCTTGTTTTTGCTTTTTGCATGTTTTCTAAGTCAAAACAAGGCAATTCTGCTGCTAATTCTGACATTTGAATTGAAAAATCTTCCTGGATGGGAAGAGAAACGTCTTAAAACTTGGAAACAAAGTGTCTTTTTTTTAAACTCTTTTAGAGTTTCTCCATAATGGCTAAAAAGACGAGTCAGAAACTAGTGCTGAGTGGAACTACTGGCTGATGTTCTGCTGTGTTTCCTGCATGTCTTTTACCGTGAACCAGAATTTTTCTGTCTTTAACAGAAACCTCCTGGTCTGACTGCAATCTCCCAAAGCAGAGAAACAGTTTCTGGGTTTAATGAAACATCCTCAGCTTTTCAGTCAGAATCTCAAATGGTTTGTTTGCACATCGCTGCAAAAACACGGCGGTGGCAGCATTAAGCTGTGGGGGTTATTTCTTTGTGTGAAAATGTAAATCATGCTGAGATAAATTCATACAGATGAAATGTGGAGACGTTGATGAAACTAAAGAAGCAGGAGGTCATTTATTTCTCTGGTTTTTAGGAGATTTTGAAATGAGTTCTGGAAGCGAGCATCGAGGCGTCCGCCTCGCCGAGCTGCTGCCTTCCAGGGGAAACGTCAGGTCAAGGTTTCTCAGCAGACATGACTGGTTAATAGAGAGCGACTTCATGCCATGCTGAGCTCACATGATATTCGTCATGGAAAAACAGCTTCTTAAAGCAGATTAAAGGCCGTTTTGAATATTCGAATGTATTACTGTAACGTCTGTAGCTCAACGCATCAGGGCTTAAGTCATTCTCTGTCTGATGGATGAGAGAAAACGAGGCAGTCTGGTCTTTGGGACGCCATTTTCACCGTCCCCTATAGAGCAGCAGAAGTTCTGTTTTCAGTGGTTTGTTCCAGTTTGTCACCTCAGCACGAGGCAACGCAGCCCACGCATTTCCACATGTAAACTGGCTCTGAAAGCTCGACTAAAATATCAGATCTACACAAAAACACAGACGGCGGCTAAAGATGACTTTAAAGAGCCGCATTAATGTTCTGATTCAGAGAAGTTGGGCCTGAGAGAGGATGGTTCTGGTTCTAGGATGTTCTAATCTTAGAATTACCTGGAAAGTCAGATTTAAAGGAAAAGTCCGGTTATATTCAGAATACAAACCTCTAAAAGTAATTTAAATATGAAATTATTATATCATGTTCAATAAATTATGTTTTTAATTAATAGTAATTTTCATTTAAATGTGCTTTACTGGAGC